>NC_133649.1:52073009-52273274 GCF_009905375.1 Apium graveolens
GCGTTTGGGATGTGCGCAATATCTCCACCAGGATAAAACAGCTCGGAGTTTATGTTAACAGCAGCAACAAAACCTCCACTTCGACCAGCACCTCAGTCGCCGGAAAATATCAGCACTTCAGTTCTTGTGGGAGAGAAATGCAGAGAGGTTGAAGAGAAGAGATGAGAATGTAGTGTGTTGTATATATTTATTCATTCAGTTTAGCCTCTATTTATAGGAGAGGAAAAATGAAACTGTCAACACACTTAATGTCTGAATTAAACTGCTTCATTAATAAAAAATAAAAATAAAAACTGATCAGATTTTGAATTCATTAATGAAAAAATCAAAACTGATCAGCTTTTGAATTTAAATTATTTGTAACAGCTTTTCACATTAACACCCACATTATTATCAGAACTTAAGTTAAGTTCTGATTTAACTCATCAGTACTTAAGTTCTGATTCGACTCATCAGTACTTAAGTTCTGATTCTGATATCAGAACTTGTTAAGTTCTGATTTTAATATCAGAACTTGTTACAGATCAGATTATTTGCAGGTTCAATATATTTATACTACTTAGCCTATTTCAGAACCCCGCCCAATAATCCAATCACCGATAAATAAATTCGAATTAAAATAATTCTCAAATAAATAAAATCCTCGCCTAGGTCGCCTCGCGTACGCGAGACGCCGAGACATTCGCCCAAATTGCCCTTCGACCCGACCCGGTCCGGTGCGGTGCGGTACGTGGCGGGGCGGGCGCGCGCGTGTGTGTGTGTGTGCGCGTGAAGCACACAATAACACAATGGACCATCACACACCTTAGTAGTTGTATACTACTCATGTGGGTAATACCATATAAAGCACACAACCCCCTTTATTTATTTCAATGTGGGACAAACATTCTCAAATTTTCCAAGCTTTTCCAAGCTACTTTCAACTCTCATTTCATATGGATTTCATTAAGAAAATTCTTAAAACCATACATGAAAATTTAAGTTCAAATATCATTGAACAATTTCCAATCATTAGATTTTAGGATTAACATCAAGAACATAATTAAATTAAGCTCTAAAATCCTAATTTTCTAACAGATGGATGATCAGATATAGTCCCGACGGATGACTCAATATAGTCCCGACGGATGATGATTTGACATCCATCGAGTGAGTAACTTATGTAACAATAAATCATGTAGCACATTTCTGCAAACACCTTTGTATAGATTCTGTAGTAGCATAAAAGTCATGTTGACTTTAATTAGATATGCAGAATAGGTTGATTAATTATAAATATAAGATGTCTTCTAATTCTGCATAAATGAAATGAAGTCAAGTGTCAAATAGCTACCCGACGGATGATCAACAAAGCTACCTGACGGATGATCAACAAGGCAACCCAACGGATGATAATCATGTACCCGATGGATGATCAATTCAAACATTTGTTGACAGTGACAACACAGTCACATGCGTCGAGTGTTTGAAAAAGGAATTTGGCAGCCTATTCAGCTGGGTTTTTGAGAACAAAGAAGCATTACCATTTCCATGCTATTCTGAAGATATTAAAAGATGCTGGAATATAGTAGTGAAGCAGCATGGTATTAGACTTGATATGTTTTATTTTATTATCTTGTCTTATTACTATGTAATCTTGGTGATATATAAACCAAGAGTAGCAAGTAGAACAACTAGAAGACTAAGCAAATACATTCTCAGAGAAACAATTGTCAGCTGAATCCTGTAGCATTTCTCTGTAAGTTTAGTTGTTCATATTTGTAAGTAGCTGCGAGCTATTCAAGCTTCACAGGGTTCTCTTGATATATATATATATATATATATATATATATATATATATATATATATCTGGTGGATACATTATATATATATATATATATATCTCTGGTGGATACATTCAAATCCACCAGAAAGTTTTTAAAGACTTGTATTTTTATTACTTGTGTTTTGATTTATCTAACTCTTCATTCCGCACTTTTCAAATCAAAAACTTATATATTATTAAGTTAGAACCAATTTTTATTAATCTCAAAAAGTAGAAAGAATTACATTCACCCTCCCTTCTGTAATTCTTGTTGTATTGTTAGGGACTATCATTAGGTTATAGAGAAGTCATTCGAGAACTCTAGAATGACTTATCGAGAAGTCATTCAGACTCCAGAGAGTACCGACGGATAAACAATATCTACTCGACGGATGAACTATATATCCACTCGATGGATGAATAACATCTACTCGACGGATGAGCAATATCTACTCGACGGATAAGCTATACATCTACTCGACGGATGAGCAATATCTACTCAACAGATAAACAATATCCACCGGGAGTAGAGAAGTCAGGAAAGCTACTCCAGAACTCAAAAAGATATCGACAAGTCATTCTTTCACTAGAGAACTCAGAGTTATCGACAAGTCTATATCCATTCGAGAATTCAGAGATGTCTACAAGTCAAGTGAAGTTATGAAGACTAGAGATCTCGATGAGCTGAAGACCTCTACAAGCCAAACTCATTATGGAGAACTAGAGATCTCGATAAGCCTTTGTACTTATCGAGATATCAAGTGTTCAAATGAATCAAACTGGAGATCTCTAAGTACAGTCTCAAAGTACAGAATTGCAGATCAGTTTAATATCCAAGATAAACAATCAACAAACAATCAAACAGGTGGATTGACAAGTCTACAAAAAGCAGCTTGAAGTGTGTACAAGATCAATGGCAAAGATTAACTGACAGAGGAAGATAAAAGTAAACACGGGATATTAAAGATATGCTAAGCCAGAAATGGAAGATTTGCTTTTCTATAAATAGAAATGACAAGTGACAGTTTAGAAAAGCTAATAGCATGTTTATTATCTACTGTGTAAACCAGCAGTTAACTGAGCTATAAAGTTATCACTGGTCCTCTAGTTAGAAGTAACAATTTAGATCTAAATTCTTGTAACACTCTCGAGAAGAAGCTGAGCTCTTTAAATTCGAAGAGCTTAGAAATTTTGTAGCAAAGCATCTTAATTTTTAATATAAAAATTAAGTGAGTTTCGAAGATCTGTGTTCTTTATTTTATGCAAGTTTAATTTCTGCATGAACACTTTTCTATACAAGATTTAATTTACTTTGTTCAACCATTATCTTTCAAGAAAAGCCTAAAATTAGAAAAATACATTCACCCACTCTGTGTGTGATTCTTTACCTAACACACTCTCTCTATCTCTCAATTCATGTTTAAAAATCAGATAGTTTAATCAGATAGTCTCTCTCTCTCAAACATACATACACTCATAAATAAATACTCTCAATTAATTTATTAGGCTTCTCAATCGAGTTCAGAGCTTGGAAATTAGGGCTCTAGTAATTCATCTTATTGTTTTGATGCTTATTGCCGAAGAAGAGCGCCTCGTTGTCATTCGCTTCGGTCCCGGTTGGGATGAAACTTGCACGCAAGTACTTCTATTTAAACCCTAATTTTACTTTCGACTTTTTTTATATCTATTTTCTTGTTTTTTGATTATTTATTTAATTGATTGCTAGTAAGGTTATTTATGATACAGAGTATACAACCTCATACATAGTACAAAGGAGGGGTGAAGGGAAGGAGTTTGAGTATTTGAGGAATGAGTTGAGGAAAATGGCTTTGGTTAATGGACGGGGTGTTTCAAAAGAAGTGTGGGTGCACGGTTTCTAAGATGGAAGGGTGGAATTTGAAACGCGGACGGAAGAATAAGAAGTAAGTTGCTTTTAGTAATGAGTACTTTTTTAAGAGGTATGTGAGTCTTAGATGTTAGTAATTTATTACTAACATCTAAGTGTAACTACAGCTAATCTTTGATAAATCTCCTAGTTGATGTGAAATTACCAGAAAGAGTATAGTAGCTCTTTTTGCGAGGAGGATAGGAAAACTTTGATTTAGAGAAAGAGGTATAATAGACCGCAAACCATGATTATATTTTTTCTAAGGTGTGATAATCATTTATATATTTCGCCTTTGAGGTAGTTTTCTCTTAGAAATGATTTTTTTAAGCAATTTTCTCTTAGAAAGTTAGAAAATCTAAATATTGAACCTATCTTGAGAATAATGTGACACTGGGGATTTATAAAATTGCTGCAGAAATTTCAATGTTCGATATCGTACCAAATCTTTCAATGTTCTTTAATATAATACTATAGATTAACAGTGTTACTTCCCGTCCCATGTAAATGACATTTCTAATAGATTAAGGGTATAAAAGAAATAGTTTTTGACATATTTGGAATGTTTTCTGTTTTGATAAGCATAAACAGTGTAATCCTTCTTTTCTACACGTAATCGGTGTTTGTTTGCTCTGGATTGCTGAATATTATAATGCATAGATTTTGAAAATAAATATGTCAACCTGACTACTGGTTATCACTGTATCTTTATTGCAGGCAACACATGTTGTAGCACAGTACGGTCAAACAACATTCCTTTATCACATTGTTACGAAGTGGAATGCGGATCCTGATGTTCCATATAATGATGGCAGAAGCCCATTATATTGGTATATATAAGCTCAACCCTGCATTTATTGATAAACTTGGTGGTGTGAAGTTACTCTGAACCAAAGCTTACCTGTAGAAATAAATTATTAGTTTGTTCATTAGAGATTTAATTTATTTAGTTAGGTGGAAAGAGCAATATCTGGTCTGGATTATTTTTACAATTTCTCTTCAATACCGGTAGAAATTACATACATGTTTTCCTTTAAGTAACCTCATGTAAATTGTAATGCTTAACAATGATAATTATCAATTTCTGAAAAAAAATGTAGGGCTCCATATAAAGGGTTTGCTGATAGTATACGCCTTCTTCTATTTTTGGACGCATATAGGGGACGCCAGGACAAGTAGGGTATATGTTAAAGCTCTGCCTTCGTATCTATAATTGATTTATATTGCATGTCTTTATAGCCAAATTGGTTATTTAAGTAAGCCAATGATCTGTTGTACACCATAAATTTGTTATTTCTTACAAATTTTTTAATTCATATCATGAATTTAGGTTGTATGCCCCTTCATTGGGCTGCTATTAGAGGGAACCTTGAAGCGTGCACGGTATTAGTGCAGGCTGGAAAGAAGGAAGATTTGGTTGTGACTGATAACACTGGCCTTACACCAGCACAGCTTGCTATATTTAAAGGACCTCATTACTAAAATATGTTAAATAGCTTCTTCTGTTGGAATTTTACTATAAGATATAAATTCTGATTGATTTGTCTTAAAGTATTTAATACAATTTCATGGTTTTTTTCGTTAAACAACCTTTCAAACATTCTCTGTCCATTTTAACAGCTTTACAAAGGAAGATTAGATAATGGAACTTTCATTACTGTTCGAGCTCTGCCTTTATTTAGAAAGTATTCAGTTCAAAATCTTAAACTTCGATTGGATTTACTATCAAAACTTCGCCACCCACACCTTGTTGGGCTTCTAGGCCATTGTATTGATGGAGGGCCACAAGATGATTCTACTGTTAGCAAAGTCTTCCTTGTATATGAGTTTGTGCCAAATGGGAATTTTCGTGCTCACCTCTCAGGTCAATGGTACAGTTTACATACTATACCAGCTCGCACATATATGCATTTTGTTAAATTTAAAAATCATCATTCTTATATCTGGTAGTGGACAACAAAGTGAACAATGTTATAAAGGGATGTTAGGGCTCTAAAGGATCGAATCTTGCTGAGTACATGCGTGTATGTTATTTAAAGGAATCTGATTACATGCGTGTATGTTATTTAAAGAGCTAAATACCACATCGATCTTTGTTTCTAGACTTATGTACCTAAAATTCTTTGTATTAGGAGTGATGAAAGAGTGATTATAAGAAGGTCTGAAGAAGGGTTTTATATCACACACACAAATAGGGCATGTTAGTTAGACACATAAGCAGTCTGGAATGTTTCTTCACCTAGAACTATATGTAATTAGAATTTCAATTTCCTAAGTTCATAATTTATCTAACTTTGCAGAAAGTTCTCCAGAAAAGGTTCTCAAGTGGTCAGATCGCTTAGCAGTTCTGATTGGCATTGCAAAAGCTGTGCATTTTTTGCATACTGGGGTATATGCTACCTTCAACAATCGCTTAAAAACAAACAATATATTACTTGATGACCATCGTATAGCCAAGCTGAGCAACTACGGGATTTCCATAGTTACTGAGGAAATAAAAAAGCTTGAGGTTTACTTCTAATCTTAAATCATATAATTGGGAATATGCAGCCATATCATGGGCAAAGAGTATCAGTCATATATTGGGCTAACGTTATTACTTTATTTTATTTTATTTTGCAGGCAAAGAAAGAAGGCTCTAAGTCATGGTATGGTATTAAAGTCTTTCCATTCACCCTACGTAAACTCTCAATAGAATTCTAGGACTTCAATTTAGTTGCAAAAATCACACCTTGGAGACTCTGATATTGGATGCTTCTCTAATAGTCACAATTTGTTTGTTAAACATTTCTGATGTTATGCCAACTGCATTATATATGTACAGATATAACTCAGTTTAATTGTTTGACAGGCATAAATTGAAGTCAGAGGATGAGTTCTTATGTTCTTATACATGGTCTTCTTCGATGAGAGCAAGGAATTATAAATTTTGCATATCAGTATGGCTGTTACGGTTCAGTAACTTTCTGATGATGTATGCAGTATGTTTGGTTACTTCTTAATATCTTTAATTACTCAAGTTAACGGCTCCATAATCATTATAAGTTGTATTAGTTGACTGAATTGCTTTTTTTATCTTGTTTTGCTGATGCACTTGGTTTCTCAGCCTCACTGCAATACTGATTTTGTTTAAATATTTGTTTACAGGGGCTGATGCAGTTTTTGCTTCATTTTTGCTTGATTTATGTTGTTGCAAGGGTTTATATTCGAGTGTTGGGTTCGAGTGGACTGCTCATCTCGGTTTGTATCTCGGTTTGTGTGTATCCCGAGAGCAGTAGTATTTTTGTGGTCTTTTCTTTTCTTCTGTTCAAATTTGAGTGGATCAGGGAAGACTTTTTCTATAGGTTGTTGTTGGGTCATATGGGCCACGGATGTCTTTGGGCTCTCTTTTTTGGAGATGGTGGGTTGGTGTTTGTTTTTATATTGCTAGTGGGCTTTTTGGTTAAGTCTTTTAGCTTTGCCTTTCTTATTTTAAGTTAGGTTTGATTTTTGATGTAATTTATTTTTGTTTTTTGTTTTTTCTCTTTGTTTTTCTTAAGGCCTGTTTTTAGAAAAGTTTTGAGAAGTGACTCGTGTAAATTCTTTCTCTTTTATATATTTTACGAGGCTTAGACCTCATTTACCCAAAAAAAACTACCAGAGTATTAAAAAAGAATGTTACAATAAGATATAAAAATGTTACCAAAAGATTGAATTGAGTGTTACAATAGCAAATATGGTGTTACAAAAGAGTCCATTCCAACATATTTTTGGTGTTACTAAAGGGTAAGGTATGTTGTAACAGAACTGTGGTTACACCTTCAACTTGTTACCATAGAAATAGAAAATGTAACTATATGTACTCTATTGTAACAAATTGAGAGGTGTTACCAAAATTTCAAAAGTGTGTAACCGTAGACACCTATTGTAGCAGGGGCAAATCTAACACCCCCAAACTTTCAAAAAATGTAACCGTAGCCCGTTTTTTTGCTTTAGGTAACACTTTTTGGCCATTTTAACACTTTTTTTTGGTGTTTCTACAGGTCAAATATGGTGTAGTGAAATGGAATGTGGCAGCCTATTTATAGGTTTTAGAGAACAAAGAAATATTTTCATTTCCATGCTAAACTGAAGATATTCAAAGATACTGTATAGAGAAAATGAAGAAGCATAAAATTAGACTAGAAATATTTGGTCTTATTTGTTTGTCTTTTTATCATGTAACTTGGTGATATATAAACCAAGGGTAGTAAGTAGAACGATATTGAAGTCAGTAAGCAATTACCAGAGAAATAGAAAAAACTATATCTGTAAAGAATTTCTCTGTTCTTTGCAAGTTCAACTTATAAACAGCTGTATGCAAATCTTGCATCACAGAGTCCTCGAATTTATATATATCTCTGGTGGAAAAGTTCAATCCACCAGAAAGTTTTTAAATACTTGTATTTGATTACTTTGTGTTTGATTTCTTCAATACTTTCATTCTGCACTTTAGCTAAATCAAACACGGTTATATATTTAAAGTAGAACAATTCTTAAAATCCAAAAAGTAGCCAGAATTACATTTAACTCCCCTTCTGTAATTCTTTGTTATATTATTTAGGAATAAGATGAAACAGAAGTCAGTTCATCCAGTAATCAGGTAATCACCACTAATCTAGCACATTTATCTAAAGCTGAGTGTAATGATGCTATAAATAACATGTCTACTGAATTATATCATCTGCGTGTTACACTCAAATCTCTCACTAAAGAAAATACTAAAATTAAAGAGAACAATTTGTTTTTAAGTGAAAGAAACAATGTGTTAGAAACTCAATTTGTTGAGTTTAAAAAGCTGAAGATGGAGTGCAAGATTGCCAAAGATGAACTAACTGAATCCTTAAAGAAAGAGGATATTTTAAGAAAACAACTTGAACGAGAATATGTAGTATATAAGGTATGGAAATCATCTAGAGATGTCTATGCTCAAATTACTAAAGTTCAAGGTGTAGAGTCCTTGTGTGATGAAGCCTAGAAAAAGAGTAAGGAGAAACTGAATCCCAACTTGGAAGAAGGACTTTCAATGGATGTGGATTCGACAGATGATGAATGTTATCCGTCGAATGATCAAAAGAATTATCCATCGAAATACAAGGAACCACATCCGTTGAATGAAAGAAAGCCAGTTAGCAAATCATAGCTAGCTAAGTTAAATTAGAAATATGGATATTTTTCAAGAACTTTGTTCCAGGAGAAACAAGTCAAGTGAAAAAGTACAAGAGAATCAATGTAGGGCGTCTGTCAATCAAGCAATTAAATGAAAGGTTGGAGAAAATTGAAGTTAAAGCAGAATCAAAATGGAAAAACAATAGGAATGGGAAAGTAGGGATTAACAAACATAACAACTACACACCTGATAAATATTCACCTAGAAAAATCTGTGTGAAATGTGGTAGTGTTAATCATTTGTCTGTTAATTGCAAACTTGTTATGCCTGAACCTATGTTTGCACCTTCTTCATTTCCTAACATGCCTACAATGCTTGTGAATGTTATGCCTGCACATAATTTGAATGCACACTTTGCTAATATGCCATTTGCACAAAATCCTTACTATGTTGCATTCAGTGTGCCACAAATGCCATTTAGCATGCCTTACTGGAATAACATGTTTACACAGAATATGCCTTTCCATATTAACCAACCTGTGCATGATAATTCTGTAATGATGAATGGTTTTAAAGGATCTACTCAATTGACTAAGGATGAATCTCAGATACCTAAGTCAAATGAAGAAAAACCTAAGAAACCTAAGAAAAAGGCTAACAAAACAGGACCCAAGGAAACTTGGGTACCAAAATCAACTTGATTTGATTTTGTTGTGTGCAGGGAAATAGAAAGAATCTTTGGTATTTGGATAGTGGGTGCTCAAGGCATAAGACTGGAGGTTATACCCTGCTCACTGAGTTCATGGAGAGAGCTGACCCAGGTATCACTTTTGGAGATGACAGCAAGGGTTATACTGTGGGATATGGCTTGATTACTAAAGACAATGTCATCATTGAGGAAGTTGCCCTGGTGGATGGACTCAAGCATAATCTGTTGAGTATCAGCCAGCTTTGTGACAAGGGCAACTCAGTAACATTCAATTCTGAAGCCTATGTTGTGACCAACAAGAAAAACAACAAAGTGGTTCTCATTGGAGTGAGAAAAGGAAATATTTATCTAGCTGACTTCGGCTCATCAAATGTAGAATCTGTCACTTGTCTCTTCAGCAAGGCAAGTCAAGATGAAAGTTGGCTATGGAACAAGAAGTTGTCCCATCTTAACTTCAAGACTATGAATGAACTAGTCAGGAAAGATTTGGTAAGAGGCATTTCTCAAGTGGAATTCTTAAAGGATGGATTGTGTGATGCTTGTCAGAAAGGAAAACAGATCAAAGCATCATTCAAAAAGAACCTTGATTCAACAATTGAAGAACCTTTACAAATACTACACATGGATTTATTTGGACCAGTCAATGTGTTGTCCATATCAAAGAAAAGATACTGCCTAGTAATTGTGGATGATTCCTCAAAATTCTATCGGACATATTTTCTAAAATCCAAAGATGAAGCTAGTAAAATCATCATCAATCACATAAGACAAGTCAACAATCATCCTGATTTCAAAGTTAGAAGAATCAAGAGTGAAAATGGAACTGAGTTCAAGAATTCTGTGATGAGATTGTTTTATGAAGAAAATGGAATCATGCATGAGTTTTCAGCAGCAAGAACCCCACAACACAATGGAGTGGTGGAAAGGAAGAAAAAATCTCTTATTGAAGTTGTAAGAACAATGCTAGAAGAATCAAAGTTATCAACATATTTTTGGGCAGAAGCTGTAGATACTGCATGCTACACTCAGAATATTTCTTTGGTTAATCAAGCAAAGTGCATGACACCCTACCAGTTGTTCAAGAATAGGAAGCCAACATTAAACTTTCTTCATGTCTTTGGCTGTAAATGCTATATCTTAAGGAATCAAACTGATCAGCATGGAAAGTTTGATGCCAAAGCAGATGAAGGTATTTTTGTTGGATATGCAGTTGGAAAAGCATACATAGTTTACAATCTCAGAACCAACATTGTTATGGAATCTGTACATGTTATGTTTGATGATAAAAAGATTGAATGACTGCAAGATGGAGATTTCCATGTAAGCCTCAAATTTGATAATATTAAGATAATTTGTGATGATAGAGATGATGAAAGTGATCAAGAAACAACATCTAAGGAAAATATAGAAAAATCTAGAACTAATGAAGCACATAATTCAACATCCGTCGAAAGACCAAGTGCATCATCCATTGAAAGACAGTCTGCATCATCCGTTGTAACGCCTGAGAAATATTATGTAATTTATTTTATCAATAAATAATCATTATGTGAATTTTATGTGAATTTTGGTGAATTATTTGATGATTGATATTAATATTTGAATGTGTATTTCTAATAAGAAGTTAAATGTTTTAATTATTAATTATCCATAATTAAATCTAGATAATTTTAGTATTTTTCTGGTAATTTTTGGAATATTATATGATTTTATAAGGATTTATAGAATTAATAGCGATTATTTTTACGTAATTATAAAATTACTTTTTAGAATCAAAAATCATCCCACGTCAATCGTTTTTGCGTTTTTACAACCCGAAACTCCTCCGAAAACTCCTTAATAACCTAATCTGATAATTCTGAACACTTTCCGTGTTTTGACTTTTTCGATCCGGTGTACGGTTTGACCTGTACGAGTCCCGGTATGAAATTTTCGATACGCAAATCATTTTATATATCGATAAGAATCCATATTCTCAAAAGGCGAGACATTATCACCTTAATTTCGTATAAAGTATTTTATAGGAAGCTCTGTTTTGATAATTATCCAATTCTCGTATTAAAATCGTATCGTCTTTTTAATTACTTAGCAGCTAGGTAACCTATTTTCGGATTCGATATGTAAATATAATTATCGAATTATTAATAAATAAAATGTGTGATGGGTCTGTCGGCTATGTGTTGCTGTATTATTAATTGTTTGTGATTTGTTGGACGTGAAGATTAATTTTATAAATTAATTATCGAGATGTATGAATTTAATTCATTTTAAAGTGATTTTATTGATTATTTATTCTCGTAAATGTTAAAATTGTTTTAAAAATTATTTTATGCTTTCATAATTTCAATGTTTATTTTTAATAGTTTATAAAATTCATAAATTAATATTTTATCAATTATTTATCTTTAAATAATTTTCTGATTGCATTTAATCGTAAAATCAGTATTCAATCCCAAAATGTTCCAAAAATCATGCAAATTTTATTTTATTAAGTTTGGAATATTTAAAGAATTTCAAAATTATTTCGGAAGCTTTCTGGCTTTTATTAACCTACACATTTATTCGTTAAATTATAAAATGCGGGTCTGAATGCGCGTTCCAAAAATGATTTTAAAATTATAAAAATTTTATGATAATTAAATTTTAATTATCTCGAGAATTTTAAATTTGTTCTGAGAAAATTCCGGATGAGTGTTCCCGTAAACTATTTATTAAAGACGTTAGTTGCGGTACGAAACACGAAATATCAGGGATAAAATGAAATAAAGAAAACGAAGAATTTTTTTTTATTAATTAAAAACCCCCCTATAGTCGGCTGCCCCCTTTCTTCCCCGTTAATCTCGAGTCTCTCTCTCTCTCTCTCTCTCTCTCTCTCTCGTTTAATGTCTCTCTATTCCTTATCTCTCTCCTCTTCCCTTTTCTCTCTTTTCTTGTTTCTTTTCCTCTCTTTCTCTTCTGGTCTTTGTCCCGTTGCTCTGTTCCGCCGCGGTGATTTGTTCCAGTGAGTTTCCGGTCATAACTCCGGTGGTTGGCCTGAATAATCCTAATTCTTGTTTTCATAGTACGTATGTATATATATGCACCCTCGTGAATATATGTGTGTAACTACGGTGTGTTGTGTCCGCTGTTTCATCTCCCCATCGCCGTCTTCCCTTGATTTTTCCGGCGAGGGCGTTGCGGGGACGTGTGTTTAGCATTTTTGTGTAGCTGTTGTGTGTGTATTAAGTGCGTGTGTGTGTAGCGTGTGTGTGTAACGTGTGTGTATTGAGTGTGTGAGTGCGCAGCGGCGCGTGTATAGCTGTGAAGGTGTGGTTCTGTGTTGTGATGTTTGCCAGTGACTGTGGTTCGAGTATCTGTTTAATTCCATTTTACTGATCATACTTTTATTTTCTGCAGAAAAACAATTTGATTGGGATTCGTGAAATAAAAATAAATATTTCGTGCAGGAAATTAATAATAATTAATCGGTGGAATTCGTATGGAAACCCGAATTTATCGGGCACCGACGAATTTTACCGCCTTCGGCGATGAGCCTCGGCGAGCCAACGGTGGGCGATGATGATTTTTATCCGAGTCCTACAAATAAAATGCAAAGTACAAATAAAAATTATAAAATGCGAATTAAAACGAAAATAAGAGTATTAATTGATAATTATTTTAATTGGTGTGTATAAATTTGCGAATTAATATTGTGAACTGAAATCGGTGGTTGGGAATTGAATTGTAGTTGGTTTGAAATTGGTTGTGATTGATTTGACGTCCGGATGTTCGACGGGTAGGCCGATAAACAAAGGAGACGCTGCCCAATTTGCGGGAAATTAATTCCGAAAATACGGGAACGTAACCTATTATTATCGGAGACGTCGAATAACCATATACAATTATATTATATGAACTTGACTGCGATTGGGACAAGATAATTTATAAATAATCGATTACCCTGTTTTTCGAGAAAAAATGACAAAAATAGCCGATTTTTGAAAAAATTTAACAAAAATAACCATTCTGAAAAAAGTGGCCAATTTGTTGTTGATCGCCATTAACGGCATTCTCTTTCGAAAGGTTTTATAATTCTGAAACCGGACAAAACCCTGATTCAGGAGATGAATCGGGAAGTCGCTGGTCACTTTTGGGTTTATAGTTAAAGGCTGGTGATGTAACGACCGAGAAATTACGTTTGTATTATATTATAATAATGATAAATGATGTGTATTATTATGTGATTAAATGTGTTAAGTCATTAAACCCTAACTGTTATGTGTTATGTGTTGCCTGTTTTGATCCAAAAGTGTTTTGGATATTTATAGAGCATTTTATCGTCAGTTATATATTTTATATCAAAACCCGTACAGCTTAAAACTATGTTTTAAAAGCCCGTATTTCAAACAAAATTATTGGCCCTATTTTATTTAAAATGCCCTATACCATATCGCTATTCTGAACCCTTAGACGTTTTACAAATTGACCTTTTTCGCGAAAAACGACTTTTCCGGACCCCTTCTATAATAACCCCAATTTTTGGAGATTTTTGAAACCCGTATGAATAGTAACTTTTGCTGACAATGCTGATTAAGAAAAATTATCAGACCACGATATATAGGAGTACTGTTATGGAAATTCTAAGATCGTATTAGTATTCCATAAAGAAAATAAGTATATGTAAAAGCTGTCGGATTTTGAAAACGAGCACTTTTATTTTTCCCCGAGATTTCCACCAGACATTAAGGGATTTAAGGAATTAATATTAAGATGAAGGATTTTAAATTCAAGGATTATAAAGGAGAATTAATTTAGGTATTAAAAATACCAAGAAGATTTTATCAATAAAACCATTAAGGTATTTAACCAAACGATCAACGAGATTGAGTGATAACCGGACAAAGAAATGAATAACGACTCTTGTAAATACCTTTGCAAGTGGCAAGGCAAGTGGATGGTTGATCAAACAAGAAACCAAGTGATAGTTAGGAAGGAATGGCTAGTTAATTATATAGTTAACTAGAGATGATCTCATCTCACCACAAATCACCAACACATGGCAAATGGTGAGATCATCTTCCACTAACTCCTTTGTTTATTATTAACCTAGCAAAATATCAAGACAACCCATCATTATCCACCACATTATTCCACCAACACAAGAAAGCAAAAGCATTTCCTCCCCCATTTCCATTGCTCTCGGCCAAAACAGAACCAGCACACTAAAACTGCTGTATCTCCTTCATTTCTCACTCAAATATTATGTTCTATAGCTCATTGGAAAGGTATTGAGATGGCCTACAACTCTTGTTCACAAGTCTCGTCCAAATAATCATGGTAAGACCCTCATTTTTTACAGTCCTTTAAATCGGACTTTTAGAAACTTCAAAGCCTAACTTTGTGTTCTTGATTTCTTTGGAAAGATCAAGCTTGTAGGAGGCTCCCTAAGGCTTCCTAGCAACTTAACACCTCCCAAGGAAGGTATAAACTTCAAACCCTAGCCTTTACTTTATTTGTTAGTAAGTTTAATGGTTGGTTTTGTGAAATGAGAAGCATGGATTGTGATTATTAGTAGTTTGGTTTGATTTGGAAGTGTTTTGGTAATTGAAGCTTGATTATAGTTCATAGGTCTTGATTGTGGTTGTTTTGAGTTGAAAACCTTGGAGATTATGGACTGATGTGGTATGGTTTAGGTGAATTTTTGTTGTATTGATGGTTATGAGTTGGTTGGTGGTTAATTGGAGTAGTTTAAACATTGGTAATCGCGTAAATATAGCCGTCGTAATGTCCAATTTACTTTAGACTGCTTTTGTTCATAACATTTGGACCCGAGAACTCCCTGCTAGATTATGACCATTGCCATTTTTAGATATTTCATGTTACGAGCTTCGTTTTGATATGTAGTTCGTTTGATTCCGATGTACGGTTTAGGAGAAACGACCATTTTAAGTAACGGCGTTTCGCGAACGAAACTTTCCCCCTCTCCTTACTTTGAAACATAGGTTAAAGACCAAAAAGGGTTAATTAGTGTATGAAACAATTATGGTAAGAGTGTTAGGCAGTTGGTAAGACACTCGCGAAGGAATCGCCTTAAAACTTGTAATGGTTAAATTATAAAAAATGGTGGAGCCGAGGGTACTCGAGTGACTTAAGAGAATCAGTAAGCGCAAAGCGAGCGTTAGAGTCTAAGGTAGTTAGAGTATAGATTTACAAGTGACTTTGGTTTAATTCCAACTTACTTATTGTTTATAGGTTACCAGACTCGTCCTGAGCCTTTTATCACCCCCAGTCGCTCAGGCAAGTTTTCTACCCGTTATACTGTTGTTGTGATGTATATATGTATATGCATTATCTTGTGATAGATGCATGTTGGTTAATTAGCAAATTTTGCGATATATTGAAGCATGCTGATATGGTATATATATGCATGCCTGTTTCGTATTCTTGCCATATATATCTGTTGGTTCAGTTGATAATACCTATGCTAGAGAATAGCGGTAATTTGCATATACCCTTAGTATAGGGACCCAAAGGTGAAAACATTTTCTAAAACCGGGAGTCGAGGATCCCGAGTAGATTTTATATATATATTTATTTATATATATATATATGGTTATAGTTTTCAAAACTATTAATCGAATAAGGTTTATTCGATAACTTTATTTTATTAATGAATATTATCTTGAATATTCATTCGAGGACTTATGACTCCTTTATATTATTTATTGAATATTACTTGGATATTCATTTGAGGATGTATGACTCCTTTATTTTATTTAATGAATATTATTTATAATATTCATTCGAGGTATTATGACTCAGCTTATTATTTAATGAATATTATTTCGAATATTCATTCGAGGGCTTATGACTCAGCTTATTTATTTATTGAATATTATTTCGAATATTCATTCGAGGGCTTATGACTCAGCTTATTTTATTTATTGAATATTATTTGAATATTTATTTGAGGATCTATGACTCCGATTATTTGCTGAGATATATTCTTTATTTTATTAAAGAATAAGGTGTCGATAATCAAACTCACTTTTGATTATTCAAATAAAGATAGTACTTTCGTATAGGTATATCTTTGGATATTTAATATTCATTTCAAGTATAAGTTTCAAAACTTCTACTTCAATTATTTTTATAAAGATTATTCTTTATGGAAATATTATTTAAATAATAATATTCAGATATTTTCTAATATATTGAGACTGATTTATTTTGTTAAATCAGCATCACTCCAAACATTCTTAAAAATGTTTTGCGAGTCTTCAAAATGATTTTTTAAAAGTTAGAGCGGATCCCAAAACTCATTTTTATATTTAAGATCCTCCTTTCGAAGGGGATTTAAATACTCGCTCAAAACCTGAGGGATCCGGCTCTGTGGTGTGTTTTATATTCGCAACAAGGTTGCTGTTTTGTTAAATGAATCGATTACTTACCCAACACTCGGGAAGTAAAATTCTTGGAACAAGTTAATCCATTAACAGGCATCGCCTGGGAAATATCGGTGAGTTCTCCTTTCCAACTAGATACGACTTCTTGGTGGAGCCGTATCAACAAGTTTCTACTTGGGGAAAGGGGGAACGAGCTTTACGTTTCAGAGTCATGGATTTCATCTGAACTAGGAGTGGCGTAAGTGGTCGAGTGGCGCCGGCCCAGCCTTATTATATTGGCCCAAATGGCCTGGAAGTTCCGCTAAGGCGGTCCATTCCTTAGGAGTTCAGTGTTCGGTTGACAAGTAAATCCGACAGGTTCTCCTCTACATGTAGAAAATGGTGGGGTTGCACTACTACGACTGATCATCGTAAGTGGTCTTCCTGGCGCGGCAAACTCCCGTAATGAGTTCATCATCCAATTGGATATTTCTGCAACACTACCCAGAGCACTTCGATAGAAAGACTACGGTTGAGCGATTGTTGAGTGTTGGCAGGGTCAAGTTTTCAAAATGATGTTTGCATCAAATGAAGTATCTCGTAACTTCATTTTATTTTGATGATATTTTAAAGATTTAATCTATTCAAATCTGGTCTTGTAGTCTCATCTACGTGATGAACTTTTGAAACTAATTATAACTTGAACGGTGGTAGTTCAAGTAGTATTTGGAAAAGATATAAGTATATTGGAGTATCTTGTAACTTCATCTTTTAAACTTATATCTAGTAAATGATTATCTTATGCATGACAAAGATTTTCAGAAAAACGTTGAGACAAGGTTAGATATATGAGATCACCTTGCAACGATATTTTTATACAGTTATACACTGGAACTCTGTGTATATTATGCATGGAAGAGGACTTCCAAGATTTTGAAAAGTATATATGTATATATACTGAATATTTTGCGACTTCATCGCATTAAGATATCAAACTTGGTTCATTTCTTTTGACCAAGACTTTCATGAGTACTATGAGAAGGCTCATATATTGTAAATTATTATACATATTATTTTGGTGGGCTTGCTGCTCACCCTTGCTTTCTTCTTTCATCACACAACATCAGATAAACAAGATGAACAGGACCAAGCTCCCAATTCGCGAGCGGATATGAAACGTTCTGCAGCTTCCTATAGGCATTGAAGTCACTGTAGCTAAGGTGGGAACTACCAATAGACTAGGCTTCAACTTTTGATGTACTAAAATTATGTATACTTATGAATTGTAATAATGGCAAAGAAAATGTAAATTTATTCAGAAAACCTTTTAAGGTGTATTGGCAGATAATTGTGGAATAAAATGACTTGTGATTATTTTTGGATGTTCATCTCTGAGACTATAACATGTGGTGTGTGTGTTTATTGTGGGGTCACAGTACAGAGTAGTTGATTAATTATTAAGATTGGGTGTTATTAAGGGAAATGGAACTCGTGACAACCCGGATCCCCGACCCCGGATTTGGGGGTGTTACACCTTCGGGTACCAAAAACCCCACAAAAATTTCATTTTGATTTTTATATGATCATGAAATTATCATATATCATTTTTCTTTGTATTTTTCTAATATTCACAATTTTTGGGATTTTTTAGCATTTATTTTGTATTTATTGGATATTTAAAAATTCAATATTAATACCCAAAAATTATAAAAATTGGGGCCAAATATTTTTATTAGGAGTGTAATTAGACCCTTAATTTTACTTAGGGGTATTATTTTCATAAATATAAAAACCTGATTTACTATTAATTAAATTAGTTAATTATAATTAAAAATCAGAAAAATAAAAAAAAAATTAGAAAGGGAATTAGGGTTAGGGTTTGTGAAGATCAGAGCAGGAGGATCAAAGTCGAATTTCATCGTGATTCCGTAGTCCAAATCGTTAGTGTAAGTACTCGTTTTGAAGCTTATGATCTGTAGTTTTCGATTATGTAATTGTTTTTGATGTTTGATTGATTGAATTGAAATTTGTATTTTCGGGTTTAATTTCTTGAATTCGGGTTTGCAGTTCTGTTAATTGTTTGATGATTCAGTTAGCATAGACGTTTAGATCGTTGAATTTGGGATCTATTGGCACCGGGTTTGTGTTCGTTGGCTTCGGTTTCGTGCTCGCCGGAGTTTAGACGCCGCCGCCGTGTTCTTCGCGTTTCCGGCCGCGTTTCGTCGAGAGGAGGACGAGGGAAGGAGGAGAAGGTGCTGGGAGCGTCGTTGTGTTGCTGTGCTTCGAAACCGCAGAAGAACGAGCCTGTAATCGAGTG
Organism: Apium graveolens; assembly: GCF_009905375.1. Lineage (NCBI taxonomy): Eukaryota > Viridiplantae > Streptophyta > Magnoliopsida > Apiales > Apiaceae > Apium > Apium graveolens. Next base: position 52,092,217 of record NC_133649.1, read on the forward strand.
TTTTCGCCTCGCCGGAAACTGTCGTCGTCGCCGGATTCTGGGACGGTGACGGTTGTTCTTCGTGACCCGATAACCCGAGGTCGACCCGGTTTGCAACCCGGAAACGACCCGGGTTTGATCCTTCAGAACCCAAACTCTGTTCTGATTTTGTGTTTTTGAGTAATTAATTATTTATTTATATTTTAGTAATTAAAATCAGTTTTTAATAATTCTAAAAATTAATTAAAAATTAGTTTTAAATTCTGAAAAATAGTATTATTAATTTCTAAATTATTTTATTAAATTATAAATTTGAAATTAATTATTTAATAAATTATTTAATTATTTATCTAATTATTTATTAATTATCTAATTAATTAATAATTGGGTAATTAATTAATAACTAGGTAATTGATTAATAAATAAGAATTAGAAATAATTAAGTGATATGATTAATAATCTAATAATTAGTTAATAATGCGAATAGTAATTCGATAATTAGAATTAGTATTCGAGCGATAGTTATTCGAATAATATTACGGTAATTATTTATAGCGTATAATTAAATATCGGTAACTAATTGATTAGCGAATCGTATGAGTTTCAATAATAATATAATAGTTCGATAATTATGCGAGAATTGCGAGTAGCTCGTAGTTATACGAGTGATTAATCGTTAAGTTGGTTTATAATTCGAGTAATTCGTAGTTATTCGATAAGTAGCGTATCGGTTAATTAAATCGATTGATTATTTGTAAATAATCGATCTGATCGAATAAGTAATAATAATTTGTAATAAATAATAATAATTCCTAATAATTATGGATTATTTATTTTAAAATACAATAATTATTAATTAATTATTTAAAAATATAATTAAGGATTGTTTAATTATAATTAATTATTTATAAATTAATTATTAATTAATTAAATCTTGCTTAATTCATAATAATTCAACCGTTAGTCCGATTTGAGCGAAACGAAGACCCCTAGACTCAGAAAAATGAGACGAATTCAATAAAAATAGTTGTAAGTTATAATTTCTTCCGAAAAAGAGTGGTTTGGTGATAATTGATAGTTCGTAGGTCCTAATAGGGGTATAATTGAGTCGAATAAATCCCGAAAAATTATTATAAAATCAGATAAGGCTAGTTAATGCAGGTATGAGTCTAGAATCGATTCTAAAAATAATTATAAGTCTAAAAATTGATTATGTGCTTTATGTGCTACGTGCTTTACGTGATTATGTGAATATATGTGCTGTATAAATGTATGTGTATATATGCGAGTCAGATAGAAACGTATGGGTAGACTGATAAGGTTGCGTGATATCAATTCAAGATACACGAATATAGTAAGTTATCTAAATGACTATCTTTCCATGATTGGTTCAGTGTTAGCAAGGCAGAGCAAGCTAGGATCAGAAGACGGTGAGTTGAACCAGGTTAAGTACGCGCAAGGCAAGTTTTTCCCCTATTCTAAATTCAGAATAGTGATTTATATTTCCTTTTATCGTATCAGTTACCTTTGATAATCATTGTTCATATACACTGTTACCCATTTATTATTGCTTGTTTCAATTTCATTTCGATTCTTGATTTCACCCAATTTATTGAATTCCCTGTTCATATTTCAATCCTTTTTACCCTTGTTACATATACTCTGGTATATCCTGGTATTGAGATATATCAAAAGCATTCCGATTGTTCCGGATGCTAAGCCTTGGACTGGATGGTTACTATACGGGCTGGGTTTTACCCAGACCATTATTTAATAAGCCATAGTTGCCTGAGTACTCTTTATGTTGGTTGGGTCTATGCAGTTGGGTATAGATCCGCACTATATTCTGACTGATCAGCAGGTTATAGTGCATATATTGGTTCTTGTTTCCAGTCTTGTTCATTTGGTACTCGCCAGCATTGGCAAATTACTATCCTATACAGATTCAGATGGTTGTTCCAACCAGCAGCTTATTGGTTCACCTGTTTCTCTCTTATACTATATATATTGTTGCAGGCTTGTTGAGCAATTTTGGCTCATCCCCTTTTATTGTTATTCCTATTATTTTACAGTTAAGGTAGAGAATGAAACCCATCAGGACCCGCATAGTCAAGAAGCGAGTCAAGCAGCGGGACCCTCTTATACCAAGAGTGTTCCTTCCCCCTCCCGAAGAGAGCTTTGAATTGCCAGATCAGGTGTAGCAGGATAAGTAGTAATGTTGGGTTGAATAAAAGTCTTGTGTAGTTTGAATAAAAGTTGTGTGGTGAGATTGTAGGTAGAATAAAGTTTTGTAACAAAGAGGGTTCTTGAGACAGGTTTTATTTATTTGGGTTTGTAATAAAATGTAGTATGTGGTTCTTGTTTTCAACTCAGACCTTAAAAGATCCTATGTAGTGATAGTTCGGGGTAATTATTATATATATATTCCGCTTGTGCAGGTTTAGTTGGTACTTGTTGTTAATAATGCCCCAAATCTATACCCCGGATTTGGAGGGTGTTATAGTTGGCATCAGAGCTTAGGTTTGACCCTTGAAAACAAGAACGTTAGGGTTAAGATAAGATAGGAAAATGAGATAGGATAAAAGTAAGAGTGTTAGGATTGTCTGTTTATGTGATTAGAAGTTATGAGTTTTAGGATTGTGATTTGATTATTTTTGTGTTATTATTTTTATGTATATTAGATGGCTTCTTTATCATCATCTACGGAGCGGACCGAGACAGATCCAGTGGTTGCACCGGTATTAGCTCTAGTGTCAGAGCAGATCTTACCCCTATTGCCATCACCTCCACCATTGCCACCTGGACCAGCACCAGAGATACCACCTCCCCCAGAGGTACCAGGTTTTGCAGATTATTTTCCATATTTTGAGCCAGAGATACCAGATTTTCCACCATTAGAGTTTTTGATGTTCGATATTCCTGACATGGTTGATCTTCTGCAGTGGGAGGATTTAGAGCCTCAGATTCTTATGCCACCAGTTGAGATTCCAGAGATGCCACAGATGGAGCCAGAGGCAGAGCCGCCAGTGTATGCACCTATGGAGCAGCCTATCTTATTCCCTGCCCCATTAGCCATTTATGCCCCTGTTCCTGGAGTTTATCGGTTTCCTCAGCCAGAGTTTATGGATGAGATAGTGGTAGATGGGCAGTTACCTTCTCGAGGTTCTAGCACGGATCTTCGTGAGCATCATACAGTGACTTATCAGCGCTTTCAGGCGGAGAGAGAGGAGAGGATTCGATGGCAGAACCAGTGCAGAGAGATCCTTGGATTGTATGAGACGCAGATAGATGGTCTTGTCAGAGCATTACGATCAGATTATATACTGAGAGAGAGGCTACATCAGATTCACCGGATTAGTTCTCAGCAGCTTATGGATTTGAGACTGCAGGATCTTAGCGCGGAGACAGCATATCGTAGAGCATTGGGACTTACCGAGGCAGTGCTAGAGGCATTGCAGGAGGAGTTGAGCCACGTGCCACCAGGATTTTGAGACTAGCAGATCGAGGAGTGTTGTATTATGTACATTTTGTATATAGAGGCAGCATGGTATTGTATGACTAGTTTGTATGAGTGTAGCTACTGACCTTGACTGATAGTAGTAGCAGTACGACTGTTATATCATAGGTTTTTGTACGAAGCACTGACACCTGCAGCTGGTGTTCTACCTATATATATATGAGATGGTCTTTTGCACGTTTTCTTTATTTTATTTCCAGTCGTTTAAGCATTTACATTTATTTCAGTACCATTGCATATTTACAAATGTTGTTTTATTTACGATCATGTTGTACCCTTATGTTTTCAAAAAGATTTTAAAGTATTAAAAAAATATATATTTTTTTATTTACACATTATACTGTTTTATTTATTTAGCTATTTAATAAGCTGTTTTATTTTTCCAAATCAACTGTTTTAATACATGTTTAATATACTGTTATTAAAGAAGACCCATTGTTTATTTACCAGAAAGATGGCACCTAGAAGAAAAGCACAACCCGACTCATCAAATGGAAACACCGAGGGCCAAAACAATAATAACCAGATGGATCAGATGTTTAATCTCATGCAATAGCAGATGTTGATGATGCAACAACAAATGCAGCAGCAACAGCAGCAGTTCCAGCAACAGATGTTACAGCAAGCCGCTCATCCAGGACATCAAGTACCACCAGCAGCACCTACGGTCACTTTCAAGCAATTTCAGTCGGTAAAGCCTCCGGAATTTATGGGTTCCACGGATCCTACAAAGGCGAGAGCTTGGCTGAAAGAGATAGAAAAGGCTTTTTCATTGGTGAAGGTTGAGGAAGAACAGAAGACGGATTTTGCTAGCTACTTTCTGAAAGGCGAAGCCAATTACTGGTGGGAATCGAAGAAAGCTTTGGAAGGAGAAGGTGTGGTGACCTGGGATAGATTCACTGATCTTTTCTTGGAGAAATATTTTCCTCATTTTATGAAGAACCAGATGGAGATCAAGTTCCTGGAGCTGAAGCAAGACAACTTATCAGTGGCGGATTACGAGACCAAGTTCACTGAATTGGCTAGATTTGTTCCAGAGCAAGTGGATACGGATGAGAAGCGGGCCAAGAGATTCCAGCAAGGACTGAAACCATGGATTCGTAGCAGAGTAGCTGTGTTTGAACTGACAACTTATACGGCTTTTGTTCAGAAGGCTATGATTATTGAAGGTGAAAGTGAAGCAGCTCAGAAAGAGAAAGGACCAGGAAATTTTCAGAATCGTTTCAACAATAGGCCGGGATTTCAAGCTCGTGGAAAAGTAAACTTTAGGAGACCAGAACAAAACAACTAGAGGATGGGTAATCGACTTCCTGCCCCAACGCAGCAAAGGCTTATTCGACCGCCTATACCTGATTGCAGAACGTGTGGTAAAAAGCATATGAGAATTTGCAACAAGACAAATGTCACGTGTTTTAAGTGCAAGCAAAGGGGACACTATTCTGGAGAATATCCGACGGGAAAAGCAGAATTTACTTGTTTCCAATGTGGGAGAAAAGGACATATCGCCAGAGACTGCAGAGGAGTTGCAATGGCCGCTAGTATTCCAAGAGTTTTAGCATTACCTCCACCTCCACTACCACAACAAAATCAGCCCAGAGCAAGGACTTTCAATATGTCAATGAAGGAAGCGGTACAGAGTCCGAATGTGGTTGCAGGTACACTCCCTGTAAATTCCGTAAATGCTCTAGTATTGATTGATTCAGGAGCTACTAGATCTTTTATTTCTGAAGATTTTATCTCTAAGATAGATTGTGAGATTCAGTGGTTAGATGAAGTGTTAGTCATAAAATTAGCGAATGATGATCAGGTTGCAGTAGATCGAGTATGCCCGAGTTGTGATATTGAGATAGGGAGATGTCATTTTTCAGTTGATTTGATACCTTTTAGGCTAGGGGAGTTTGATGTTATTTTAGGAATGGATTGGCTATCTAGTAATAATGCTCAGATTGATTGTGCAAATAAGAAAGTGAAATTGCAAACTGAAGAAAATAAAACGGTAATATTTGAAGGTGAGAAGCAAAAGCAGAAATTCTTATCAATAATGCAGACGAGAAGATTGCTACGCCGAGGATGTCAAGCTTATTTAGCCTATGTACGGGATACTAACAATGGTAATCTGAAGATTGAAGATATTCCTGTAGTTTGTGAGTTTCTTGATGTTTTTCCAGACGAACTACCAGGACTTCCACCAGATCGAGAAATCGAGTTCACTATTGACTTGACGCCAGGGACTGAACCAATCTCGAAAGCTCCATATCGAATGGCACCTATTGAAATGAGGGAATTAGAAAAGCAGTTGCAAGAACTTCTCGACAAAGGAATCATAAGGCCAAGTGTATCCCTATGGGGCGCACCAGTATTGTTCGTGAAAAAGAAGGATGGTAGTATGCGACTGTGTATTGATTATCGTGAGCTGAACAAGTTAACTATCAAGAATAAATATCCTTTACCTCGCATCGATGATTTATTTGATCAACTAAAAGGAGCAGCATGGTTTTCGAAAATCGACTTACGATCAGGCTATCATCAGTTAAAGATCAAGGCCGAAGATATTCCAAAGACAGCGTTCAGAACGAGGTACGGACACTATGAATTTCTTGTGATGGCTTTTGGATTGACGAATGCACCTGCAGCGTTTATGGATTTGATGAATCAAGTATTCCAGAAGTATCTGGATAAGTTTATCATTGTATTTATTGATGACATCTTGATCTATTCAAAGGCGGAAGAAGAACATGCAGCGCATTTAAGAACGACATTGGAGATATTACGAAAGGAGCAGCTTTATGCAAAATTTTCAAAATGCGAATTTTGGTTGAAAGAAGTACAGTTTTTAGGGCATATCATCAGTAGAGAAGGCATTCAAGTTGATCCAGCAAAGATTGAAGCTGTGTTGAATTGGGAAAGACCAAAGACGCCGACAAAAGTTCGAAGTTTCTTAGGATTGGCAGGATATTATCGAAGATTTGTCAAAGATTTTGCGAAGATAGCAACACCGCTGACCAAGTTAACTCGAAAAAGTGAAAAGTTTGAATGGAATAGTAAGTGTGAAGAAAGTTTTCAAGAGTTGAAGAATCGGTTGGTGACCGCAGCAGTATTAGTACTGCCAGACGAGCAAGGAAATTTCGTCATATACAGTGACGCTTCGTATCGCGGGCTAGGATGTGTGTTGATGCAACATGGTAACGTCATTGCATATGCTTCGAGACAACTTAAACCTCATGAGCAGAAATATCCTACGCATGATCTGGAATTGGCAGCAATTGTATTTATATTGAAGCTTTGGAGACATTATTTGTACGGTGAAAAATGCGAAATCTACACGGATCATAAAAGTCTGAAGTATATCTTCACGCAAAAGGAACTGAACATGCGACAACGTCGATGGCTGGAATTGATTAAAGATTATGATGTTACAATCAGTTATCATCCAGGAAAAGCAAATGTTGTAGCGGATGCGTTGAGTAGAAAAGAAAGATTGAATCGGTTACCTTCATGCGAAGAATTGGTTATGGAATTCGACAGATTGGAAATCGAGATTCGTATTCCCCATGAATCTGCAGGAACTATCTACGCTATGACTTTCCAACCAGGGTTGCTAGAAAAGATTCGCCATTGTCAGGATGAAGTGATGAGTCAAGACGACGACTTAACGGGAGAAGAGATTACAACTCAGAAAGATAATGAAGGAATTTTACGTTTTGCGTCAAGAATCTGGATCCCTAATGTGGCAGAATTAAAAGAAGAAATTATGCGAGATGCGCACAATTTGAAGTATTCCATTCATCCAGGAAGCACAAAAATGTATCACGATTTAAAGGAAAACTTTTGGTGGCCGAATATGAAGAAGGAGATAGCAGAATGGGTGAGTAAATGCTACACATGCCAGCGAGTTAAAGCAGAACATCAACGTCCGAGTGAGTTATTGCAACCATTAGACATTCCAGAATGGAAATGGGAACATCTGGCGATGGATTTCGTAGTGAGACTTCCAAGGACGAAAGCAGATCACAATGCAATTTGGGTTATTATTGATCGATTGACGAAATCAGCACATTTTCTTCCGATTAATGAAAGATTTTCACTGGACAAGTTAGTACACTTATATCTTAAAGAAATTGTGATGCGTCATGGAGTACCAGTATCGATTGTATCGGATCGAGATCCTCGTTTCAATTCAAGATTTTGGAGACAATTTCAAGAATGTCTAGGAACGAAGTTGAACATGAGTACAGCCTATCATCCGCAAACCGATGGTCAAAGCGAAAGGACAATCCAAACGATTGAAGACATGCTACGAGTTTGTGCAATCGATTTTGAAGGCAGTTGGGATGAACATTTACCCCTAGTGGAATTTTCTTATAATAATAGCTATCACGCCAGTATTGGAATGCCACCGTATGAAGCACTATATGGGAGAAAATGCAGATCACCCGTGCATTGGGATGAAGTTGGAGAACACAAGATTTTGGGTCCAGAATTAATTCGGCAGACAAAAGAAAAGATTGAACTTATTCGAAAACGAATCGAGGCAGCGCAAAATAGGCAAAGCAAATATGCAGACCAAGCAAGGAAGGATATGGACTATCAGGAAGGAGAACACGTATTGCTTAAAATATCGCCATGGAAAGGGTTGACCAGATTCGGCAATAAAGGGAAATTGAAGCCACGATATGTTGGACCATTTGAAATTTTGAAAAAAATTGGGAAGGTTGCGTACGAGTTAGCTTTACCACCCCATATGCAGCACATTCACAACGTATTTCATGTATCCATGCTTAAGAAGTACAATCCTGATACAAGGCATGTAATAGAGTATGAACCAGTAGAACTTCAGGCAGATTTGTCGTATGTAGAGCAGCCGATAAGGATCCTAGATCGGCAAGAGAGGGTATTAAGAAATAAGTTTGTGTCATTAGTGAGAGTCTTGTGGAGAAACCCAGTGGATGAAGAATCAACCTGGGAGCTTGAGAGTGAAATGTTAGAAAAGTATCCTCAGTTATTTGCATAGTGTGATTCTGAGGACAGAATCCTGTTAAGGGGGGGAGAATGTAACGACCGAGAAATTACATTTGTATTATATTATAATAATGATAAATTATGTGTATTATTATGTGATTAAATGTGTTAAGTCATTAAACCCTAACTGCTATGTGTTATGTGTTGGCTGTTTTGATCCAAACGTGTTTTGGATATTTATTGAGTATTTTATCGTCAGTTATATATTTTATATCAAAACCCATACAGCTTAAAACTATGTTTTAAAAGCCCGTATTTCAAACAAAATCATTGGCCCTATTTTCTTTAAAATGCCCTATACCATATCGCTATTCTGAACCCTTAGACGTTTTACAAATTGACCTTTTTCGCGAAAAACGACTTTTCCGGACCTCTTCGGGTACCAAAAACCCCACGAAAATTTCATTTTTATTTTTATATGATCATGAAATTATCATATATCATTTTTCTTTGTATTTTTGTAATATTCACAATTTTTGGGAATTTTTAGCATTTATTTTGTATTTATTAGATATTTAAAAATTCAATATTAATACCCAAAAATTATAAAAATTGGGGCCAAATATTTTTATTAGGAGTGTAATTAGACCCTTAATTTTACTTAGGGGTATTATTTTCATAAATATAAAAATCTGATTTACTATTAATTAAATCAGTTAATTATAATTAAAAATCAGAAAAATAAAAAGAAAATTAGAAAGGGAATTAGGGTTAGGGTTTGTGAAGATCAGAGCAGGAGGATCAAAGTCGAATTTCATCGTGATTCCGGAGTCCAAATCGTTAGTGTAAGTACTCGTTTTGAAGCTTATGATCTGTAGTTTTCGATTATGTAATTGTTTTTGATGTTTGATTGATTGAATTGAAATTTGTATTTTCGGGTTTAATTTCTTGAATTCGGGTTTGCAGTTCTGTTAATTGTTTGATGATTCTGTTAGCATAGACGTTTAGATCGTTGAATTTGGGATCGATTGGCACCGGGTTTGTGTTCGTTGGCTTCGGTTTCGTGCTCGCCGGAGTTTAGACGCCGCCACCGTGTTCTTCGCGTTTCCGGCCGCGTTTCGTCGAAAGGAGGACGAGGGAAAGAGGAGAAGGTGCTGGGAGCGTCGTTGTGTTGCTATGCTTCGAAACCGCAGAAGAACGAGCCTGTAATCGAGTGTTTTCGCCTCGCCGGAAACCGTCGCCGTCGCCGGATTCTGGGACGGTGACGGCAGTTCTTCGTGACCCGATAACCCGAGGTCGACCCGGTTTGCAACCCGGAAATGACCCGGGTTTGATCCTTCAGAACCCAAACTCTGTTCTGATTTTGTGTTTTTGAGTAATTAATTATTTATTTATATTTTAGTAATTAAAATCAGTTTTTAATAATTCTAAAAATTAATTAAAAATTAGTTTTAAATTCTGAAAAATAGTATTATTAATTTCTAAATTATATTATTAAATTATAAATTCGAAATTAATTATTTAATTATTTATTTAATTATTTATCTAATTATTTATTAATTATCTAATTAATTAATAATTGGGTAATTAATTAATAATTAGGTAATTAATTAATAAATAAGAATTAGAAATAATTAAGTGATATGATTAATAATCTAATAATTAGTTAATAATGCGAATAGTAATTCAATAATTAGAATTAGTATTCGAGCGATAGTTATTTGAATAATATTGCGGTAATTATTTATAATGTATAATTAAATATCGGTAACTAATTGATTAGCGAATCGTATGAGTTTCAATAATAATATAATAGTTCGATAATTATGCGAGAATTGCGAGTAGATCGTAGTTATACGGGTGATTAATCGTTAAGTTGGTTTATAATTCGAGTAATTCGTAGTTATTCGATAAGTAGCGTATCGGTTAATTAAATCGATTGATTATTTGTAAATAATTGATCTGATCGAATAAGTAATAATAATTTGTAATAAATAATAAAAATTCCTAATAATTAGGGATTAATTATTTTAAAATACAATAATTATTAATTAATTATTTAAAAATATAATTAAGGATTGTATAATTATAATTAATTATTTATAAATTAATTATTAATTAATTAAATCTTACTTAATTCATAATAATTCAACCGTTAGTCCGATTTGAGCGAAACGAAGACCCCTAGACTTAGAAAAATGAGACGAATTCAATAAAAATAGTTGTAAGTTATAATTTCTTCCGAAAAAGAGTGGTTTGGTGATAATTGATAGTTCGTTGGTCCTAATAGGGGTATAATTGAGTCGAATAAATCCCGAAAAATTATAATAAAATCAGATAAGGCTAGTTAATGTAGGTATGAGTCTAGAATTGATTCTAAAAATAATTATAAGTCTAAAAATTGATTATGTGCTTTATGTGCTACGTGCTTTACGTGATTATGTGAATATATGTGATGTATAAATGTATGTGTATATATGGGAGTCAGATAGAAACGTAAGGGTAGACTGATAAGGTTGCGTGATATCAATTCAAGATTCACGTATATAGTAAGTTATCTAAATGACTATCTTTCCATGATTGGTTCAGTGTTAGCAAGGCAGAGCAAGCTAGGATCAGAAGACGGTGAGTTGAACCAGGTTAAGTACGCGCAAGGCAAGTTTTTCCCCTATTCTAAATTCAGAATAGTGATTTATATTTCCTTTTATCGTATCAGTTACCTTTGATAATCATTGTTCATATACACTGTTACCCATTTATTATTGCTTGTTTCAATTTCATTTCGATTCTTGATTTCAACCAATTTATTGAATTCCCTGTTCATATTTCAATCCTTTTTACCCTTGTTACATATACTCTGGTATATCCTGGTGTTGGGATATATCAAAAGCATTCCGATTATTCCGGATGCTAAGCCTTGGACTGGATGGTTACTATACGGGCTGGGTTTTACAAAGACCATTATTTAATAGGCCATAGTTGCCTGAGTACTCTTTATGTTGGTTGGGTCTATGCAGTTGGGTATAGATCCGCACTATATTCTGACTGATCAGCAGGTTATAGTGCATTGTTAGTTCTTGTTTCCAGTCTTGTTCATTTGGTACTCGCCAGCATTAGCAAATTACTATCCTATACAGATTCAGATGGTTGTTCCAACCAGCAGCTTATTGGTTCACCTGTTTCTCTCTTATACTATATATTTTGTTGCAAGCTTGTTGAGCAATTTTGGCTCATCCCCTTTTATTGTTATTCCTATTATTTTACAGTTAAGGTAGAGAATAAAACCCATCAGGACCCGCATAGTCAAGAAGCGAGTCAAGCAGCGGGACCCTCTTATACCAAGAGTGTTCCTTCCCATTCCCGAAGAGAGCTTTGAATTGCCAGATCAGGTGTAGCAGGATAAGTAGTAATATTGGGTTGAATAAAAGTCTTGTGTAGTTTGAATAAAAGTTGTGTGGTGAGATTGTAGATAGAATAAAGTTTTGTAACAAAGAGAGTTCTTGAGACAGGTTTTATTTATTTGGGTTTGTAATAAAGTGTAGTATGTGGTTTTTGTTTTCAACTCAGACCTTAAAAGATCCTGAGTAGTGATAGTTCGGGGTAATTATTATATTTATATTCCGCTTGTGCAGGTTTAGTTGGTAATTGTTGTTAATAATGCCCCAAATCTATACCCCGGATTTGGAGGGTGTTATAGGTGACAACCAACATTTATTCGCTCACTCACTCAAAATAAATAAAATGGTTTAAAATTATTTTTAAGATTTTGTCCGGAAGTTTTCTTTGATATTAATGTTTGAAACTTAAATTATATACTTGCTGGGCATTTTTGGCTCACTCTTGCTTTGCCAATTCTTATTTCTGCCAGAAACAGATAAGGGTAAAAGTGAATAGCTTTGATAGACAACAGGAGTTAGAGAAATTTCTGTTGCGAGATGTTGAAGATGTTAGAGGAATGTGAGAAGAGCATTAGTTCAAAGGTATTTATAATTGTATTCTAGTTAGTGTAAGTTGTAGAAGATTAAATTCGTGTTTCATACCATAACCTGTAAACGATCCGGATAAAAGGGGTTAATTGAATATTCTTTTATTTTATGTAAAGATTGTTTCGTGACGCCAAATCTTGACCCCGGATTTGGGTTGTTACATCCGTCAAAAGGCTAAGATTAACATCCGTTGAGCCATCAATAGGAGTTGAAAGCCAATACGGATCACGATCAGAAAGAACCCAAACTTCAAGCCAAAGATTCACAAACTCAGGGGGAGTTTCTTCTAATAAAAACTCAGTCACATATCAAGACAACTATGAGGCCTTTTCATCTAGAGCTAATCTACCACAACAGAGAAAATGGACTAGAGATCACCCATTTGAGCTAATTATTGGTGATGCATCTTTAAGAGTGCAAACAAGGAATCGACTCAAAAAGAATGTCTTTACAACAGCTTTCTATCACAGGAAGAGCCTAAAAGGTAGAAGAAGCTCTGTTGGATCCTAATTGGGTTTTAGTAGTGCAGGATGAGCTAAACCAATTTGAAAGAAATGAAGTTTGGAAGCTGGTACCCAAACCTAAAGGAAAGAATCCTATTGACAGCAAGTGGGTATTCAAAAACAAGATGGATGAAAATGGCAGAGTAGTCAAGAACAAAGCTAGATTGGTTGCTAAGGGCTACTGTCAATAAGAAGGAATAGATTTTGATGAGACATTTGCTACTGTTGCAAGACTTGAAGCCATCAGCATTTTTCTAGCCTATGCAGCCCATGCCAATTTCAAAGTCTATCAAATGGATGCTAAAAGTGCCTTTCTGAATCGAGATTTGGATGAGGAAGTCTATGTCAGTCAACCTCCTTGTTTTGAGGATCCCAATTTTCCAAAATATGTCTACTATCTTTTGAAAGGACTTTATGGACTGAAGCAAGCACCTAGAGTCTGGTATGACACTTTGTCAAAGTTTCTCTTAGAAAATTATTTCACAAGAGGTACTGTTGATAAAACTTTATTCTATATAAATATTAATGGCTCTAGTATAGTTGTTCAAATTTATGTAGATAATATTATATTTGTCTCTACAAATGAAAAAGTTTGCAAAAAGTTTGCCAAATTGATGCAAAGTAAATATGAAATGAGCATGATGGGAGAACTAACTTACTTTCTTGGTTTACAAGTTAAGCAAGTTAGTGATGGAATATTCATTAGTCAAACCAAATATATTTATGATCTTTTAAAGAAGTTTGACTTAATGGATTGCACATCTGCAAAAACTCCCATGACCACTGTAACTAAACTAGAAGTAAACACTATTGAAAAGTCTGTGGATATTTCAAACTATAGAGGCATGGTTGGCTCACTTTTATATTTAACAGCCAGTAGACCAGTTATAATGTTTGCTACTTATCTCTGTGCTAGATTTCTAGCTGATCCTAGAGAATCTCATTTAGTAGCTATTAAGAGAATTTTCAGATATCTTAAAGGAACACCAAAACTTGGCATTTGGTATCCTAGAGATTCTGGTTTTAATCTAACTGGTTATTCAGATGCATATTATGCAGGTTGTAAAATTGATAGAAAAAGTACTGCAGGAACCTGTCAATTTCTAGGAAATAAGCTAGTATCTTGGTTCAGTGAAAAGCAAAATTCGGTCTCTACTTCTACAGCTGAGGTTGAATATATTGCTGCTAGTAGCTGTTGTGCAAAGATTTTATGGATGAAAAATCAACTGTTGGACTATGGTCTACAGGTGAATAAGATTCCTATTTTCTATGATAAAGTATCATTGCAATTACTGAAAATCGAGTACAGCATTCAAGGACCAAGCACATTGACATCAAGTACTACTTCATTAGAGAACATGTCATGAATGGTACTGTGGAACTTCATTTTGTTCCAAGTGAAAATCAACTTGCAGACATCTTCACCAAGCCACTTGATGAATCCACCTTTACTAGGTTGGTAAATAAGTTAGGTATGCTTAATTACTCTTAATCTGTTTTGATGTCTAAGCATTTTGAAATGCAGCCAGAATAAAATTTGATGTTTCTTGTCAAAGATGAAATTTTGGCCAAGTCAGAATTTACATCTCGACGAATATTCATTATCGATTGAAAATAAATATCCGTTGAATTTTATCATCCGTTGAAATATCAAATATTATTATGGGTACTTTTAATCCTTATCTGTCGAATTGCTCTCAATCTTAGCCGTTAATTCTAAATATTATCCGTCGAATTTACTTAAAGCCTGTAAGTATACTTTGATGGATAATCATTAGAATTTTGACAGTTTTCTTCATTTTTAAACGGCTATTTTGGGCTAATTTGATTGGCTACTTTATTTTTACTTTATTTTTTAACCATTTCTTTTTAAGAAAGTATAAAATCCAATTTCATTTTCATTTTTACTTTTATCTTTCTCAAGTTATCTCTAATTTATCTTCGTCTCCAAAGCAAAAACCCCCTTTCTACAACTACTTTCAATCACAGTAATGGCACCCCTAGTCAAAATCATGTCTCAAACTGGGTATGTATATGAAAAGAACAACTTCGTAGCTCTGGTAAACAAGGAGATTCCTGCATCTGTAGACTATCACAAAATGATGGACTTCATTTGAAGCTGCAAATTGAGTTATGTTATGCTTGAGTCCCCTGTCATCTACTATGAGGTTTTTGAGGAGATTTGGACTACTGTTGTGTTCAACTCCAAGGATAAAACCATTACCTTCTCTCTCAAAGATAAGGAACACTGCATAAACTGTGATGCTCTTGAAAAATGCTTTAAATTGCCTAAAAATAACACCATACACAGACACTGATGTGAGTAACATGCTTTTTTCTACGGGTTATGCTCTTACCGCCACCAAGTTAGGTGAGGTTAGGAGACTAGGCTTTAGAAAAGAATGGAGCTTTCTATGGTGACTCCTTTATTAAAGTCTTTTTTGGAAAAGTTAGAAATTTTGATTTTGTAACTTATTCACTTGTTAACATGCTGTATATACTTCTAAGTGATAAGTTTTTTAATTTCAGTACTTCTGTAATGTATGAATTGGGAAGTAAATTAGGAGACATTAAGAAGAGGTCTACGAACATCTATTATGCTAGATTCTTTATGATGATAGCTAACTTTGTTTCTGAGGATCTCTCAATTGAGAACCCAACAAACAAGTTGGATTTTGGGTCCAAGATAGAAGAGTTATTGCTGATTACTCACCATAAGGAGGTTCCCCTCATCTACATGCCAATTATGGAGCAGCCTCAGGTAAGTGAGGTAAACACTTCTGTCCCTGCTACTTCTCTACCACAAGTTTCTTTGCAAACAACTGTGGCTATGACATCTGTGACAGTGACCAAACAGGTGCCTACCCAAGCCACAAAATCAAGAATTTCCAAATCCAAGTCAAAGAAAACCCACTCTAGTTTCTCTCAAAAGAAACTAATTTTAAAATCTACTAAAAACCAAGAGGGGAGTGTGAAGGGAAGTGAGCCTGGTGAGGGACAGGGTGAAAATCAAAGAAACCCTAAGGATAAGGAGGGAGAGATGTGTGTTGTTAGGTCACACACACTGTAGAGGGGGTGAATACAGTGTAAAGTACAATCAAATCGAACTTTAATATCTCAAGTAACAGAAAACAAACTTTATTGAAACAATAAACTCTGTTACAGTATGGAACTATTACCTCTCAGTGATGAACAAATATCACGAGAGCTGCTAGGGTTATATTGAATAATCTTCTCGAATATGATAACACTTTTAGTGTAAACCCTATGTCTGTGTTTATATATTACACAGTTACAAGATAATCACTAATTGATATGGAATATAATTCTGCTTCCTAAAATATATCAATCAGATATCTTTTCTTCCAAGTATTCTATTCTTCATAGAACTCCTTCTTCACACATATCTCTTCTTATGTTTATCTCGATCTTCTTTCCTTTAATCAGCTGTTGTCCTTATCTGAACGTCCTTCAGCACTTAAGTTCTGATATCCATCTTCTGATGATTATCTCCTGATAATATAAGTACTGATATCCTTAAGTCCTGACTTCCAGTAAGTACTGATTTATCCTGTTTAAGTAAGATCTGAAACTATACATAAATCATATTAGCCATGACATTATCAAATATATCTAACAATCTCCCCCAACTTGTAAATTAGCATAATATACAAGTTTAATATATATTTGATGATGTCAAAAACATTAAGTACAAATGCATGAGAATTAGACTAGATAACTACAACTTACAGTCCTTAAAGCTTTACCAATATTTAACTTCTGATAACAGCTTCAATCAGTACAAATATCAGAATTTAATCAGTTGTAGATCATGACTTGGCTTCATCTTCTGATCTCTTTGATGTCAGGAGTTGTTCCGAGATAGTTCTTGTTATTCCCAGTGGACTAACAATGAGATTTACAGAAGGGGGGTTGAATGTAAATCTCAAAACTTTTTCAAGTTTTGAGCAGTTTGTAAGGCTAAGTGTTTGAGTGATCAAATGTGTGTGAATTGCTTGGAGCTGATGCAGACAGATATATATTCAAACACAAATGTAATGAACACAAAGAACTTAAAAAACTTTTCTGGTGGATTTGTTGTTCCACCAGAGATGTGTTATTTCAGAAAATCTGTGATTCAAAATTAAATCATAGCTGCTTCCTAGTACAAACTAGATGATTTTCTCTCTTGATATTTCTAAACAGCTCAGGGAAAATTCACATCTAATTACTAGCTACTACTTGGTTTATATATCACCAAGTTTACAAGTGAAGACAAAGATAAAGTACAATAAGAAAATAGTTCTCCACTTATTTCTATTCTATTTTTATCCAGTGTAATATGGAATTATCTGTTGACTTTCCATTTTGAACCAGACTAAAAACGGCTGCTTTTTCTGCTGTTCCTGAAATAGGCTACCACATCTCTGTCAATCCATGTGCCTCTGTCAGCTTTGTTAACTGTCACTATCAACTGCTATGAGACTGAGCATCCGTTGAAGCTTTCATCCGTTGATGGCTTTATCCGTTGATGCTCTAGCAGTTGAAGCTTTATCCGTTGAAGCACTTATCCGTTGATGGATATTATCCGTTGAAACATTAGAGACATCCATTGAAGCTTTGTTTCTTATCCGTTGAAGGTCTTCAATATCCGTTGACACTTCTTCACTTATACAAAATTACAAGGCATGAAATATTTACAATTAGCCCTCCTATTTGTACATCCATTAGTAGTCAACATGACTGATTATTTCCTAACAACATCTAAGAATTACAGCTTGAAACCAGAGAGTGAAATGTGCTACAATACCAAACTTATTGCTAAGTAAGGCTACTCCTTCAACGGATAGCCAAGATGGTCTTATCCGTTGAGGCTACAAACACTAGATTTCTACTTAAGTGTTTTGCTTAACTTATCATCAAACTAATACACATATTCCTAACAATCTCCCCCTATTTATGTCTACTAGAACTGTAGGCATAAATTTGGGTTTAGCTTGATGATAACAAAACACTTAACAAATATATAAACTGTAACAAAGCAGAAATTCAAAAGTGCTACAAAAGTGTATATGCTGAGATGAAATTGAAGAAATACATTGTTTCCAAGGGTGCTCCTTTAGTCTGAGCAAATTACTTTCTTTTCCTTTGATCCCTGGTTTTCTTTCCTAGCCTCCTGTCATTCTCCTCTATTTGAAGTTGAAGTTGTCTGTAGAATTCAGCTTCATCTTCTTCATTGATATCTAACTTAGACTGCATATCCTTGAGAGTTTCATTACTGGCAATCTTTAGCCGATCTTCAATTCTGAAAAATCTTTTGACTCCTTTGTTGTCTCTGAACTCCATCAACCAATGAGGTCATTTGTGAATTGTAATACCTCTCTAAAGATAACAGCCATGTTCCTCCTTACAGCCTCATCCATGTTCTCTTTGAGCTTTATGATACTTCTACCCAAAAGCTTGTCTTCATCAGGCTTTGGAAGAGGAAAATCCACTCCTTTCATTTGAGCAAGGCTTAGAGGGTTCTTTGTAGAGTCCTTGTTGAAGCTGTTGTTGGGCTTGAGAATCATAGGTTGCAGATCTTTGGAAGAAGTTTCTCCATCCTTATGCCTCCCTACTGGCTTGAGTTCCATAATAATTGATTCCACTTTTGTGCTATGCTTCACAGATTGTGATTGAGAAGTTGTAGAACCAAATATTAGTTGCATCTTTTCATCAATCTTCTTCCTTTGCTCTTTGACTTGCAATTCAGCTGCTGCTATCTGGATTAGATCAATTCCATCTAGCTTTCCTTTGACTTGAATTGGTGGAGAAGTTGTGATGACAGGAACTAGCACTTGAGAAATCTGAACTGTTGTAGATGGCTCTCCTTCCCCTTCCCCTTTATTCTCCCCCTTTTTGTTATCATCAAGGGTAGGGGTCAAGCCTTGTGCTTTTGCCAGCTGCATGAGTAGATTTGTTTGAGTTTGTTGATTCTGAAGAATGGTGACCATAGAGTCTTCAATGATTTAAACCCTATCTTCCAATCTGGCCAGCCTCTTGTCAGCATCAGATGCTTTCCTCAGTCTCCCCAACAAATCTTGCATAGTACCATAGGGTATAACTGAATCCAATTTCTCAGCATTGTAGGATTTCAGATCAGCAATGTCCTGTTTGAGCTCATCCACACTTAGATTTTGCTGGTAATGCTGCAACTGCAAGAGATGCAGAGATTCCAGATGAGCTTGAAGAATTGCCTTGGTACCGGCATCTTGAATCTCCTGAAAGGCCTTCTGAATTGTCATGACTTGTCTGACCAAAGTGACACCAAATTCTCCTGGTGTTGGTGATTTGGCCAGTGCCCATTCAGGAAGAGCAGGAGCAGAACTTGGGCCTTCTACTCCCCCTAAATTCATGCTCTCATTCAAAGAATTAGAGTCATCATCATTAGAATTTACTCCAAATTCTTCAGATGGCTCACCAGCTTGAGAAGGCAGCCTGTTGACAGTAGCTTTATCTCTGAGAAGAGATTCTGAAGGCTGAAACAGGGTGAGTAAAAGTGTCAGCATCCAAGGAAATGTTATCAATGACAGCTTTGTAATGTTGCTGAAATTGTCTTTCCTTATCTGCATCATCCACTTTCATTAACTCACTAGCAATGGCTGGATCCACCCTTATAGCTTCTGTACCTGCCTTTCTCTCAATTTCTCTCTATTCTTGCATCAGGGGCTCCCCCTGGCTCACACACACCCTCACACCCTCACCTTCACCTTCTAAGGTGGCACTCCTCTCACTTACTTTTGCCATGCTGGAAGAAATAGCATGCATTTGGTGACTCTCAACCTCTCCTTTTGCCTGGGAGCAACCCAGCCTCTCACTCAAAAAATCACTCCCTTCCCTCAAGCCTAGAAGTGATTGTACAGTTGCCATGTCCTCTACAGTTGGAATTGTTTCTGTTAAGTGTGTAGAGGCCATCAACGGATAGGGAGTATCCGTTGAAGTAGAAACTGATGGTATCAACGGATAACTGCTGTTAAGCTTATCCGTTGAAGAACAACCACTTGTCAACGGATGAGAGATAACCGTTAAAGAAGGAAATGATGTGGAGATAGAAAGTGACATAATTGTTGAATCTGTGTGGATTGATTTTAGGTGAGGTAACACAGAATCTTCAACTACATCCGAAAGAATTGGCTGATGATCCAACAAATCATCAAAAGGATGATGATCATCAGGTTTTGAGTGGGGCTCCTCCCTGAGTTTTAATGAGGGAGAATCAGGAATTGATGTGAATATCATGTCCACATCCAGAGAGGGTGTTGGAGAGCTTGATGAATGGTGTGTTTCTATATTAAGAGAATGGGGCTGTGATTCCACATTTGCTGGAATCACATCAAGCTGAATTTGAGAAGGCACAGATACTGGTGGATGTATCTGTGCTGTGTGTGTCCCTTCTGTGGAAACTAGGGTTTTGGCCTTCTTCTTCCTTGAAAAGGCTTTAATTGGTGAATGTGTAGCTTCAGTGTCCCTCCCTCTTTTGTTCTGTGTCCCTGGTTGGGGACTATTTTCAATAGTTACATCCTTTTGGGAGGATGCAACTAGGGATGTGCTGGACTCCTTTTGAACCACCACAGTCTTTTGAGAGACTGTGGCTTGGCTGGTTTGGGTACCACTCACCTCTCCAACCTTATCCTGGGGGGCTTTTTGATGTTCACCCCTCCCCTCACCACTCACACCCTGTTCACTCCCTTCAGGGTTTATGGTAGTTGTTACAACTGTTGTCTTTTGAGAAACAACAGAGGTAGGTTTCTTTGACTTGACTTTGGAAACTTTAGATTTGGTGGCTTTGGTAGGAGCCTGTTTGGACAAAGACACAGGTTCCATAGCCACACTAGAAGGCAAAGAAACATTGGGGTTGGAAATAGTAGGAGTTATAGAAATAGTTACCTCACTTACCTGTGGTGCATTCATGATTGGCAAGTATACCAATGGCACCTGGCTGTTGAGGTTCATTCTCAAAAGGTCTGCAAGGACCCTTTTCTCTTGTGCCCAGCATTTGAGTTTATTATTCTCATTGGATATAACCAAACCTTCAGCAACATGGTTAGCCAATAACATAAAGAATCTAGCAAAGTAGATGTTATGTGGTCTATTAGCTTTGTTGCCTAATCTGGAACCTAATTCTAGCATAACACAGTTGCTAAAATTAAAGTACCTATCAGAAACTAGCATATAGAGCATATTAACAAGAGATGAAGTGATAGCATCAAAATTGCTAATCTTCCCAGAGAAAACCTTAATAAAGGCATCTCCAAGAAAACTCCATTCTTTCCTAAGGCCTTTCCTTCTAATACTACCTAAACTAGCAGAATCAAAAGCATAGCCTATGGAATCTAGCATTGCAGAGACATCTTTATCAGTATGTGGTGTCATGGCATTATTCTCAGGCAACTTAAAGCAAGATTGTATATCATCACAATTAATGCAATAGTCCTTACCTTTGAGAGAGAAGGCAATAGTCATATATGTGGAGTTGAACTCTGCAGTTGTCCAAATTTCCTCAATCACTTCACAGTAGATGGTTGGGGCTTCCAGCATTGCATAGCTCAGTTTGCAGTTCTTGATGAAGTCCATCATCTTGTAATAATCAGAATGGGCTTCATTCTTTTCAACCAAGACTATGAAATTATTCTTTTCATAAATAAATCATGTTTGAGACATAATTTTGACTACTGGTGCCATTGTTGTGAGTAGAGGTTGCAGAGAAAAACTTGAGAATTGAGAGAGAAAGAGAATGATAATTGCAAGAAAGCGTAAAGTGAAAATAAGAATTCAATTGGGCTTTTATACTTTCTTGAATTAAAACATAAATAAAATAATTAAATGATACTTTTAAGTAAGTGATAGCCGTTCAGGAATAAATAAAACTGTAGAAATTCTGAAAACTACCGTAAATACAAATACATACAACACTGTATACCTGTATCAACGGTTGAGTAAAAGAATCAACGGCTGTGACTCACTGACGTGACACATCAACGAATAAGGTAAATAGTTATCCATTGATGAACAACACCATTTTATCCGTTGAAGGATAAAATTACCAGAAATGTATTTGCCTTTCAACGGATGACGAATATCCGTTGATAGAACAATTTTGGCTTTCAACGGATAGGGAATATCCGTTGACAGGATAAGTCTTGATTAAAGCCAACTTTGTTCTTGCAGCAAATTCATTTCAGGCTACAAGACAAATTACATAGATGACATAGATTATGAATAGTTAAGCATACCTAACTCACTTACTAATCTTGTGAATGTTGATTCATCAAGTGGCATGGTAAATATGTCTGCAATCTGCTTTTCACTTGGAACAAAATGAAGTTCCACTGTACCTTTCATCACATCTTCCCTAATGAAGTGGTACTTGATATCAATGTGCTTGGTTCTTGAATGCTGCACTGGATTTTCAGTAATGGCAATGGCACTAGTGTTGTCACAAAATATTGGAATTTTGTCAACAGTTATACCATAGTCAAATAACTGGTTCCTCATCCATAGTATTTGTGCATAGCAACTACCAGCTGCAATGTACTCAGCTTCAGCTGTTGATGTGGAAACAGAATTCTGCTTCTTGCTGAACCATGATACAAGCTTGTTCCCTAGAAATTGACAGGTGCCTGTTGTGCTTTTCCTGTCTATTTTGCAACCTGCATAATCTGCATCTGAGTAGCCAATTAGATCAAAACCAGACTCTCTAGGGTACCAAATTCCTAGATTTGGAGTCCCCTTGAGATATCTGAAAATTCTTTTAATAGCCACTAAGTGAGATTCTTTAGGGTCAGCTTGAAATCTAGCACAGAGACATGTAGAAAACATAATATCAGGTCTACTGGCAGTTAAATATAAAAGCGAGCCAACCATGCCTCTATAACTTGTAATATCCACAGACTTTTCAGCCTTGTTTAATTCAAGCTTGGTGGCAGTGGCCATGGGAGTTTTTGCAGGTGAACAATCCATTAAGTCAAACTTCTTTAAAAGATCATAAATATATTTAGTTTGACTAATGAAAATTCCACCACTAACTTGTTTAACTTGTAAACCAAGAAAGTAAGTTAGCTCTCCCATCATGCTCATTTCATATTTACTTTGCATTAATTTAGCAAACTTTTTACAAAGTTTATCATCTGTAGATCCAAATATAATATCATCTACATAAATTTGTACAAGTATCTTAGAGCCATTAA
The DNA here is from genome assembly GCF_009905375.1 of Apium graveolens. NCBI lineage: Eukaryota > Viridiplantae > Streptophyta > Magnoliopsida > Apiales > Apiaceae > Apium > Apium graveolens. Next base: position 52,115,387 of record NC_133649.1, read on the forward strand.
CATTTCTAAAGAAGAGAGTTTTGTCAACAGTACCTCTTGTGAAGTGATTATCTAGAAGGAACTTTGATAAAGTCTCATACTAGGCTCTAGGTGCTTGCTTTAGTCCATAGAGTGCTTTCAACAAATAATATACATGGTCTGGAAAATTTGGATCTTCAAAATCTGGAGGTTGGCTTACATAAACTTCTTCCTCCAATTCTCCATTTAGAAATGCACTCTTGACATCCATCTGATAGACTTTGAAATTGGCATTAGCTGCATAGGCTAGAAAGATTCTGATGGCTTCAAGTCTGGCAACTAGAGCAAATGTTTCATCAAAATCTATTCCCTCTTGTTGAGAGTAGCCTTTAGCAACCAATCTGGCTTTATATCTTATGACAATGCCATTTTCATCCATCTTGTTTCTGAATACCCATTTTGTGTCAATAGAACACTTGTTCTTTGGCTTGGGTACCAACTTCCATACTTTGTTCCTCTCAAATTGATTTAGCTCTTCTTGCATTGCTAAAATCCAATCTGGATCCAAAAGAGCTTCTTCCACTCGCTTAGGTTCCTCATGTGATAGAAAGCTACTATACAGACATTCATCTTGAGTAGCCCTTCTAGTTTGTACTTTTGATGTAGCATCACCAATGATCAGTTCAAAAGGGTGATTCTTGGTCCATTTCCTTTGAGGTGGTAGATTAGCCCTTGATGAGGTTGCCTCAGTATTGTCATGATGTGAGATAGAATGTTGATTTGTTGAAACTCCCCCTGAGTTGCTGATCCTTTGAAAGGAATTGGGAGTTCTATCAACTGATGAGGTGAATTGATTATCCGTTGACAGACTGTGATCAACGGATGCTTCGTTATGAACTTCAACGGATGATGCACTTTGTCTTTCAACGGATGCTGCATTGCTTCTTTCAACGGAAGCTGAATTATGACTTTCAACGGATGCAGCATTCTGTGCATTATCCAAAGGCAGACTCTGGTTTCTTCTTGAGATGCCTTCTTCATCATTCTCATCTTCACTATCATCACAATATATCTCAATATTGTCAAATTTGAGTCCTTCATGATGTCCCTCATCTGTTAGTCCATCAATCTTTTTATCATCAAACACAACATGTATAGATTCCATGACAATGTTGGTTCTTAGATTGTAGACCCTATATGATTTTCCAGCAGAATAACCAACAAATATTCCTTCATCAGCCTTTGCATCAAACTTTCCTTTGTGATCAGATTGATTCCTTAAGATGTAGCATTTGCAACCAAAGACATGTAGAAAGTTTAAAGTTGGTTTTCTTCTCTTGAATAATTGATAGGGAGTCATGCATTTTGCTTGATTGATTAGAGAAATATTCTGAGTGTAACATGCACAGTTAACAGCCTCAGCCCAAAAATAAGTTGGGAGTTTTGACTCCTCAAGCATTGTCCTTGCAGCTTCAATTAGTGATCTGTTCTTCCTTTCCACCACACCATTTTGTTGTGGAGTTCTTGGAGCTGAGAACTCATGCATGATCCCATTTTCTTCACAGAACATCTTCATGGTTGAATTCTTGAACTCAGTTCCATTGTCACTCCTAATATTCCTTATTTTGAAATCAGGATGATTGTTGACTTGCTTGATATGATTGATGATGATTTCACTAGCTTTATCCTTTGATCCAAGAAAATAAACCCATGAAAACTTTGAGAAATCATCTACAATCACTAGGCAGTATCTTTTCCTTGAAATTGACAATACATTGACTAGTCCAAAAAGATCCATGTGTAGAAGTTGCAGTGGTTCATCAATTACAGATTCAAGCTTCTTACTGAATGATACTTTCTTTTGCTTTCCTTTCTGACAAGCATCACACAGTCCATCCCTTGTGAATTCCACTAGAGGCATTCCTCTAACTAAGTCCTTTTTGACTAAATCATTCATTGTCTTGAAATTCAAATGGGACAACTTCTTGTGCTATAGCCAACTTTCAACTGGACTTGCTTTATTGAGAAGACAAGTAATGGATTCTGCATCTGTAGAGTTGAAATCAGCTAAGTACACATTCCCTTTTCTAACTCCTGTTAGAACCACTTTATTGTCCTTTTTACTTGTGACAATACAGGCTTCAGAATTGAAGGAAACAGTATTCCCTCTGTCACATAGTTGACTGATGCTCAATAAATTGTGTTTGAGACCATCAACCAATGCAACTTCATCAATGATGACATTTTCTCTTGAAATCAAGCCATATCCCATAGTGAATCCTTTGTTGTCATCTCCAAAGGTTATGCTAGGGCCAGCTCTCTCCTTAAACTCTGTGAGCAGGGTGAAATCTCCTGTCATGTGTCTTGAACAACCACTGTCCAAGTACCATAGATTCCTTCTTTGTCCCTGCACACAACAAAATCAATCAAGTTGATTTTGGTACCCAAGTTTCCTTGGGTCCACCCTTGTTAGTCTTTTTCCTAGACTTCATTCCTCCTGCATCTTTTGACTTAGGTAACTTTGGGTCAACCTTGGTCTCAGATGTGGTTGGTTGAAGTGTAGGGTTAGTCACAGAATCATTTAACACATTTGATTGAATTTGATAAGGCATATGTTGTGCAAGCATGTTATTCCACATAGGCATACTGTATGGCATTTGAGGCATACTAAATGCAGTAAAATAAGGATTGTTAATGTCTGGCATGTTTGCAAAATGTGCATGAGGATTCTGGTGAGACATAACAGGCATAGCATGCAGAGATGACATAGACATGTTAGGTATGGAGGGATTTGAAGGCATGGGAGCATTTTTAACAGATTTGCAATTATCAGATAGGTGATTAACACTTTTACAATGCACACAGCTTTTTCTAGGAGCATACCAATCAGGTGTGTAATTGTTGTGTTTATTAATCCCTACCTTCCCATTTCTTTTAGATTTTCTTTTAGTTTCCTTCTTATCCTCAACCAACTTAAGTCGATCTTTTAGCTGATCTAAAGTCATATGTCCTATATTCACCTTACTAACATCTCTGGATGTGCTAGCTCCTTCTTTGACAAAGTTCTTGAGAGTTGAATCATTCTTTTTATTTAGATTTTTATTTTTAAAAGAACTTGCCTGTTTTAATTGATGAGCCTTCAACAGATGCTCCTTTTCTTCCTTCAACGGATAACTTTCATCATCCGTTGATTCCACATCCGTTGACAATCCATCAATTAATTCTAACTTCTTTTTGTTTTTCTTCCAGGCATCCTCACAGAATGATTCAATTCCCTGGACCTTTGCAATCTGAACACTGACATCCCTAGATGTTTTCCAGGCCTTGATTACCTCTTGCTCACTTTCTAACTGTTTAGAAAGAATTTCCACTTTCTTAACAGCTTCTGCTAGTTCACTCTCAACACTCAGGCATTTAAGTTTTATCTTTTCAAGCTCAATTACCTGATCCTCTAACACAGCATTCCTATCACTTAAAAACACATTATTCTCCTTGATCCTAGTGTTTTCTTTTGCTAGAGATTTAAGGGAAACACGCAAATGATATAATTCATTGGTTATATCATTTATGGCTTCATTGCATTCATGTTTAGAGAGCTGAGAGAGATCAGTAGTAATTACCTGGTTGCTTGATGAACTAGTTTCATTTTCATCAGAATTAGCCATCAGGGCTAGGTTGACATATTCCACATCATCATCTTCGTTTGCCCCATCTGCTGCCCAATCATCTTGAGTGAGAAATGCTCTTTCCTTTTGTTTGAGCAAATCAAAATACTTCTTTTTGTAATCAACTTGCTCAAATTTCTTTTTCTCAGAATTTGGCTTCCTACACTCACTTGCAAAGTGTCCACTAATGCCACAGTTGTAACATTTGAACTTTGATTTGTCCACCATGTTTTTGTTTGGCTTAGTGAACTTTGTGTTTTTTTTGAACTTCATCTTTGCAAACCTCCTGGACAGAAAGGCCAAATGTTCTTCAATATCATCAGATTCATCCTGACTGGAATTGTCTTCATCCTCAGCAACTTGCTCTTTACCCTTGCTTGATTCTGATTTGCTTGTGCCAACTTTGAGACTTGGCATTGTCTTCTCCTCATTCCTGGCTTCCATCTTCTCACAGTCAGCTACAAGAGCAACTGTTCCTCCTTTTCTCTTTCCCTTTTCCAACAGCTCATCCTGCTCCATTTCAAGTTCATAAGTCTTCAAAATTCCATATAATCTTTCAAGTGTGAAGTTCTTATAATCTTGAGAGTTTCTCAAGAGACAGTCATGGGCTTCCATTTCTTTGGCAGAGACCTAAGAAATTTTAAGTTGGAATCCTTGACTTGGTACACTCTACCCCACAGCTTCAATCCATTCAACAGTTTCTGAAACCTGTTGAAGGTATCATTTAATGATTCACCTTCTTCAAAGTGAAAATATTCATACTGTTGAATAAGAAGCTGCATTTTGTTCTCTCTGACCTGCTCAGTACCTTCACAGATGATTTGTACAGTGTCCCAAACTTCCTTTGCAATTTGGCAATTGATGACATTGTCAAACATATCTTGATCTAAGCCATTAAACAAAATGTTCATGGCTCTCTTATCCTTGCGGATTTCTTCCATGTCTTCAATAGTCCATTCTGCTCTTGGCTTGGGAATAGACTGTCCAACAGCAACTGTTGCAGTAGCAGCTGTGGCTACCTTGTGAGGGATGTGAGGACCATTTTCAATACAGTTGATGTAGCTTTCATCTTGAGAAAGAAGATGTAAATGCATCTTCACTTTCCAGTGATGATAATTATCCTTTTCCAGGACTGGAATCTTTACACCAATATCCTTCCTATTCATGATGGTAACAGGAGAGTTCTTCTGTGCACTCATGATGTTAGCAGAATAGATCTTTAAACTCTTTGTATGTTAAGAGCTCGCTCTGATACCAATTGTTATTCCCAGTGGACTAACAATGAGATTTACAGAAGGGGGGTTGAATGTAAATCTCAAAACTTTTTCAAGTTTTGAGCAGTTTGTAAGGCTAAGTGTTTGAGTGATCAAATGTGTGTGAATTGCTTGGAGCTGATGCAGACAGATATATATTCAAACACAAATGTAATGAACACAAAGAACTTAAAAACTTTTCTGGTGGATTTGTTGTTCCACCAGAGATGTGTTATTTCAGAAAATCTGTGATTCAAAATTAAATCACAGCTGCTTCCTAGTACAAGCTAGATGATTTTCTCTCTTGATATTTCTAAACAGCTCAGGGAAAATTCATATCTAATTACTAGCTACTACTTGGTTTATATATCACCAAGTTTACAAGTGAAGACAAAGATAAAGTACAATAAGAAAATAGTTCTCCACTTGTTTCTATTCCATTTTTATCCAGTATAATATGGAATTATCTGTTGACTTTCCATTTTGAACCAGACTAAAAACGGCTGCTTTTTCTGCTGTTCCTGAAATAGGCTACCACATCTCTGTCAATCCATGTGCCTCTGTCAGCTTTGTTAACTGTCACTATCAACTGCTATGAGACTGAGCATCCGTTGAAGCTTTCATCCGTTGATGGCTTTATCCGTTGATGCTCTAGCAGTTGAAGCTTTATCCGTTGAAGCACTTATCCGTTGATGGATATTATCTGTTGAAGCATTAGAGACATCCGTTGAAGCTTTGTTTCTTATCCGTTGAAGGTCTTCAATATCCGTTGACACTTCTTCACTTATACAAAATTACAAGGCATGAAATATTTACAATTAGCCCTCCTATTTGTACATCCATTAGTAGTCAACATGACTGATTATTTCCTAACAACATCTAAGAATTACATCTTGAAACCAGAGAGTGAAATGTGCTACAATACCAAACTTATTGCTAAGTAAGGCTACTCCTTCAACGGATAGCCAAGATGGTCTTATCCGTTGAGGCTACAAACACTAGATTTCTACTTAAGTGTTTTGCTTAACTTATCATCAAACTAATACATATATTCCTAACAGTTCTTCAACAAACATCTCTCAGCATATCTAAGTTGATCAATCATCCTCCTTTTAGCATCTTTAAGCTCTGCAGTATCTTTACCAATTTGAAAGATTGCAGCCCTGAGATCATTAATATTAGCTTTTCTTATATCCTGATCCAGTCTGATCAAATATGCCTTATCAGACTCAAGATTGAATTCCACAGCCCTGTAACCCAGAAAGGTAGTTATAATCTTAGCAGTATTGGGCTTCATTTAAACTATATCACCTTTGTGATCTCTGTACTTTGGAACATATGTGCTGTCAGACTTAACAGAATAAAGCCTTTTCTGTCTCTGAATCTGATCCTTCAAATAGTTTGCAGCACTTCCTGTCAATCTGTCATCCACTTGAAGTAAGAATAGTACATGCTCCAATTCTTCAAAATACTTCAATGGAATGGCATTTTGCCTTTTATGATAAACCCTACCATCTGTCATGAAGTACAACAAGATGTGTTCTTTCAAGTAGGTATGGTAAACCATTTGTACAGATTCCAGTTGATTCAATCTCTCAGGAGTTGCTCCAATACCTGGTTCACTCAAGGAAGTTGGATCATTGGTAGTGTTCTATATTCTTCTTTCATTAGCACTTCCCAATCCAGTTTTATCTCTTGCTTCCTTTCCAATAACTACTCTTGCTTTAAAACCACTTGCAGCAGTCTTCAAAGGTTGAGTAAGTTTTGCTTTAGTGAATCCTGGTAGGAGTTTCTTTGATCTATCTTCTGATATCAAGTTAACTTGAGCTGTGTCAGAGGTTACTTGCTTCTTCAAAATATCAGAACTTACAGTCTCTTGACTCTGAGCAACTTGAGCCATGTCAGAGGTTGTTTTAAGAACTTTTCTTGAATTCAGAGCAAGATCATCCTTTTCATCAGTGATTTCTTCATTCTCAGGAGGCACATGAACCTTGATAGGTTCACCAACCTTTTCTTTACCCTTGGATCTTGGATCTATCTGCGGTTGTGATTTAGCCAATGTTGCTTCAGTATTTGTCCTTTCTTTTATCACAATGCCTTTGAGTTTTGGAAGTGTCTTTTTACCAGAAGCTTCAGATTTAGATGTGACTTTCTCTGATTTAAGTCTGGCTTCTTCTTCCATTAAGCTCTCCAAGTCCATTCCTGGATTTTCCTGAAAAAATAACTGTCTTGACATTTCTTCATCAAGATATAAAAGTTCATCAGAACTTATCCTTTTACCAGTAGCAGAACTAGTTCTTTTCCCAGTATCAGAACTTGTCCTGTGACTTGTGATTTCATCTTTTCTTAATGAGAAACCTCTACCTTGACTATGACCTCTACCCATTCCCGAGTTTCCTTGATCATCCTTTTCATCATCCTTCCTTTTCAGTGTCTTATCAGTCTTGCATTTGGACTTAATTAATTTCTCCCCCTTTTTGGCATCAGCAGGTAATAGAAGAGAGACAAGCAATTCCACTGAGGCTTGGATTTCATTAAATTGTGATTGCTGAGAAGCTTGATTTTTCAGAATATCATCAATCTGAGCTTGTTGAGTCTCTTGAGTCTTCTCAATATAAGCAATCCTGTCAAAGGTAGGTTGGAAGAATTTTTTCTTTTCAATCTTGTGAACTTGTTCTTGTTTGATAAATTCTTCCTGAATCTTGTGTAGCTCTGCATGAGTAGTTGAATGGAGACCTTGTAGATGTTTAGTACTCAATGCAGTGACTCTAAGCTGTGTTTTGAAATCATCAGAATTTAACATTTCATCAGCTTTTGTCAAGTGCTCAGCCAGATGCTTTGCAGATGGAACACAAGCAATTGAGTTCCATTCTTTAGTCCACTCCTGTCCTGCAGGAGTTTCACTCCAAGGCACTGGTGCTTCTCTTGTAACAAACTTCTTAACAAGTTCAGATTTAAGAACAGTTTGTTGAGGGGCATGTCCTGAAGGACCTGCTTCATCAGTATCTGCATTTGGAGCAGCATCACCAGTATCTCCAATATTTGCAGCATCAGAACTTACAAAATCTGTATCTTCTGATAAAACAACAGTGTGAGTAGCAATGGAGGCTTCAGCATCCTCTAATTGCTGATCTAGTTCCAAGTTCTGATCAACAGCCATATCCTGATGCTCACCTATATTCTGATCATCAGCATCTAGATGCAGAGCAGGTGTAGTAGATAATTCTGGAGTTTGAGCAGCATCAGTAACAGGTGTTGTTGATGGATTAGTTGTTGTTGGAGCTTCAAAGAAAATGACTTCAGGCACAACCAAGGTCTGGATATCTATATCAGCACTTGTGCCTGTATTAACAAGAGATACAGATTTTTGAACAGGAGACATAGATGGTGTGTTGGCCTTTTCAGTAACAGCTTCCTGAGGTGGAGTTGATGAAGAAGTAGTGACTTTAGCAGATTCCTTTTCTTGTGAGATCAGAGATTTCTGATCTCCTTCCTTAGCTGCTGCTTCTTCATCATCTGAAACTGGCCTTTTTGCCTTCTGTTTCTTGTATCTCTTTGAAGATACGGATTCTGTGGGAGTTTCAGCAACAGTAAAAACGAATAGTTAATGGGCACGAGAAAATAGTAATCATTATTTACCCACTTGTAGTTTTTCAAGGAAAAACCGTTCCACTTACCCAGTTATTCCATTAATCAAGGTAAATCAGTTTTAATTCAAAATTGAAACTGTTCCCACTTATTCAATTTCAACACCAATATTCTGGAAAAAAATTCGAGTGAAAATGACCAAAATAAATCAGATCAGCAAGTACTGATAAAGTAAAATCAGAACTTAATGTAAAACAAAATTTATATGGTCAACAGAATATGAATATTTATCAAGATTTATCAAAGCATTACAAAATATCTCAGAGACAAGATCTTGAAAAAAACAAATTTCATTAATATATCAAGAGAATACATTCATGAAATTTAAATTACATCAGAACTTTTACAAGATTGCCCTAAGCTGCTAAACCTAACGTCAACAGCCTTTGTCCTAGCTCAAGAAGCAGGGCAAGGCTGATGATGAAGAAAAACAGGAAGAAGAAAATAAATCATTTCTTCTTCCTACTCTCGACAAACAGAATAGCGAGTCGAATGATTCGCTCTTGCTGGCGGAGAGCTTCCAGCCTTTCCTCCTCCAATCGCTCCAGATGGCGATGGTAGTCCATGTAGAAGAACAGGAGGTGGGTAAGTACCTCCTGGGGAACAGAGTCCCATATCTCATCAGGAATGGCAGTAACGTGCCATTCCTGCTGCCATTCGGCACAGCTCAGCTCCATGTTAAATATTTCATAGTTCAAAAATATATTGTAATTGACCATGTTGTTTTTGATAGAAAGATTATGAAGGTGAGTTTGTGATAAAAGATTTGATGGGAAGGCTGATGTGAAGTGGTTGTTTATATAGGCAAGAGAATGCCAGGAGACGCAAAGAAATTTAATGCTGACAGGTAGAATTAATTCTACCTCGTCTCCCCAGACTTGGAAAAAGAAAAACAGTCATTGGAAATGTAACACATGGTTTAATGCGCACAAGTAGCAAGTAAAAATTGACTGTGCATGTACGAGTACCACTATCCCTAAATATAGTGACTGTTAATCTTCCACTTCAACATATTCTGGTTTAAACTGAGACTGTTTTTAAATTTTATCCACAAATAAGTCAAGTAAAGAATCAGAATTTAATATCAGAACTAAGACTTATATCAGAACTTAACAGTCATCAGAACATAATTTCTTAACTCAAAAAATGAATGCCTATATTAGTAAGTCCTCACAAAAATTCTGATTTAGATTCTTCAGAACTTAATCATCAGAACATGCAATCAGAACTTGTCCTCAGAATTTGTGCAATGTGACACAATAACTGTTCATCTAAAACAACATAGATCACCACAGTAATTTTCATCATTCATATGGAGTGTTTAGTGTGTGCATTAAGCCAAATATCAGACAAAGAGTAAAGTCTGATTCACTTCAGTACATCTTAGAAATAAGGCATAACTAAAACTTTACTAAAAACCTGTCATTATTCTGAAACCTACAGTTGAATGAGTTCATGCTGGAGTTCACCTCAACTATTTTGTGCTAATTTTGTGTATCTTTTTAAATTCCAGTTTACAGTGGCTTCTCAGTGTAAGTGAGTCACGACTGCTTATCAGAATTTATGTTATTATCAGAGTATTTCTCCAGTAATCATAGAGTGTGAAAAGTCACCAAGAAAATATTTTGCTTTTCTGATGCATATTTACTTAATACCAGCAATGCACTTGGGTCGTTCCTTCCACATTTGTACTCTAGATCTCAAAGGAGTACCGGAATATGAATCCTTCATTCTTTTTCTTTTTCTTTTGATAAGTGAGGTTTATCAGCACTTAGTACATCTGTAACACCCCCAAATCCGGGGCCGGGGATCCGGGTTGTCACGAGTTCCATTTCCCTTAATAACACCCAATCTTAATAAATAATCAACTACTCTGTACTGTGACCCCACAATAAACACACACACCACAAGTTATAGTCTCAGAGATAGGGATGGCAATCGGGTCGGTCGGAACGGGTTTGGCAAAAACCAAACCCGAACCCGATTATTTTTTGCTAAACCCGAACCCGAACCCGAACCCGGAAAAACCCGAACCACTAAACCCGAACCCGAACCCATCGGGTTCGGTTCGGGTTCGGTTCGGATTCGGGTTTGTAGATCACTATCAAATTGTACCTTAATTTGCACAAACTCTAGTGAAAAATTATTATGATTTGATATGAGCAAAGTGCTCATAAATACGACGATATTGAAATTTTTGGGATTGAATTAGAGGGTTCAGATAAGACAATGAATCATACCTCTATGATTAAAACTATTAGTAAAATAATGCAACAATCTTGACCTTTAGTATACTTGTATTGAACATACTTGCTAAAAACATATTTAAACGACTTTAATGCAATAATTTATAAAAATTAAATTTTTTTAGTACTAATATTAGTAATATATTATATTATATATTATATTACTACTTATAAAATATAAAATATTATTTATATATTAACACGGGTTTTGGATCGGGTTCGGGTTCGGGTCGGAATGAAACGGGTTTCGGGTTTTCGGGTTCGGGTCGGAACGGTATGCCTTAAACCCAAACCCGACCCGAAAATGGTTCGGGTTTAAAAATCAAACCCGAACCCGAATCCAAACCCGAAATATTCTGGTTCGGTAAAACCCAATCGGATCGGTACGGATCGGGTATCCATCGGTTCGGTATAAATTGCCATCCCTACTCAGAGATGAATATCCAAAAATAATCACAAGTCATTTTATTCCACCAATATATGCCAATACACCTAAAAAGGGTTTCTGAATAAATTTACATTTCTTTGCCATTATTACAATTCATAAATATACATAAATCCGGTACATCAAACGTTGAAGCCTAGCCTATTGGTAGTTCCTACCTCAGCTACAGCGACATCAACGCCTATAGGAAACTGCGGAACGTTTCCTATCCGCTCGCGAATTGAGAGCTTGGTCCTGTTCATCTTTTTTATCTGTCCATTCAAACTTCTCAGTCTTACGAGTAAGCCGCGTTAAAGGGGCTACTATCTTTACAAACTTGAACGAACCTCCGGTAGTGACCGGCCAATCCTACCTCTGGTAGTTTCCCTAACCATGGTCATCAATTCCTCAATGGTCCTTTATTCATTCTTGTCAGGATCCTTCACGGGATCCTCCTTAGCAACAATCCCTTCTAGGACAACATCCTCAACCGTTACATCCTCAATATCAACATCATTCGGTCCTGCGTTAGGATGCTCTATCGGATCCACAATCCGATCTCCAATTAGTAATAAAACATCATCGCGTTGTTACTCCTCAACCTCAGGGTTCAGTGTCCCGCTACCATATACGATAACGAACTACGCTTCTATCACGATATTTATAAGGGTTCCCATAAGGGTTTTAACTGTCAATACTACGTTAGGTAGCCCGACTATGAACTTGGCAAGAGTTCTTATTATCTTAGTTATTATCTTAACGTCACATCATCTCTGAGGTTTATAATGCTTGGCTCTGATACCATTTCTGTAACACCCCCAAATTCGGGGTCGGGGATCCGGGTTGTCACGAGTTCCATTTCCCTTAATAACACCCAATCTTAATAAATAATCAACTACTCTGTACTGTGACCCCACAATAAACACACACACCACAAGTTATAGTCTCAGAGATGAATATCCAAAAATAATCACAAGTCGTTTTATTCCACCAATATATGCCAATACACCTAAAAAGGGTTTCTGAATAAATTTACATTTCTTTGCCATTATTGCAATTCATAAATATACATAAATCTGGTACATCAAACGTTGAAGCCTAGCCTATTGGTAGTTCCTACCTCAGCTACAGCGACATCAACGCCTATAGGAAACTGCGGAATGTTTCCTATCCGCTCGCGAATTGAGAGCTTGGTCCTGTTCATCTTTTCTATCTATTGTTGTGTGATGAAAGAAGAAAGCAAGGGTGAGCAGCAAGCCCACCAAATAATATGTATAATGATTTACAGTATATGAGCCTTCTCATAGTACTCATGAAAGTCTTGGTCAAAAGAAATGAACCAAGTTTGATATCTTAATGCGATGAAGTCGCAAAATATTCAGTATACATACATATATACTTTTCACAATCTTTGAAATCCTCTGACATGTATAATATACACAGAGTTCCAGTTTATAACTGTATAAAAATATCGTTGCAAGGTGATCTCATATATCTAACCTTGTCTCAATGTTTTTCTGAAAATCTTTGACATGCATAAGATAATCATTTACTAGATATAAGTTTAAAAGATGAAGTTACAAGATACTCCAATATACTTATATCTTTTCCAAATACTGCTTGAACTACCACCGTTCAAGTTATAATGAGCTTTCAACAGTTCATCACATAGATTAGACTACAAGACAAGATTTGAATAGATTAAATCTTTAAAATATCATCAAAATAAAATGAAGTTATGAGATACTTCATTTGATGCAAACATCATTTTGAAAACTTGACCCTGCCAACACTCAACAATCGCCCAACCGTAGCCTTTTTATCGAAGTGCTCTGGGTAGTGTTGCAGAAATATCCAATTGGATAATGAACTCATTACGGGAGTTTGCCGCGCCAAGAAGACCACTTACGATGATCATTCGTAGTAGTGCAACCCAACCATTTTCTACATGTAGAGGAGAACCTGTCGAATTTACTTGTCAACCGAACACTGAACTCCTAAGGAATGGACCGCCTTAGCGGAACTTCCAGGCCATTTGGGCCAATATAATAAGGCTGGGCCGGCGCTACTCGACCACTTACGCCACTCCTAGTTCAGATGAAATCCATGACTCTGAAACGTAAAGCTCGTCCCCACTTTCCCCAAGTAGAAACTTGTTGATACGGCTCCACCAAGAAGTTGTATCTAGTTGGAAAGGAAAACTCACCGATATTTCCCAGGCGATGCCTGTTAATGGATTATCTTGTTCCAAGAATTTTACTTCCCGAGTGTTGGGTAAGTAATCAAAAACTCTTTTATCAAGACAACAACCTTGTTGCGAATATAAAATACACCACAGAGCCGGATCCCTCCGGTTTTGAGCGAGTATTTAAATCCCCTTTTTAAAAGGAAGATCTTAAATATAAAAATGAGTTTTGGGATCCGCTCTAACTTTTGAAAATCATTTTAAAGACTTGAAAACACTTTAAAGAGTGTTTGGAATTATGCCGATTTAATAAAGTAAATCAGTCTCAATATAAAGAAATATCTGAATATTATTATTTAAATAATATTCCCATAAAGAATAATTGAGGTAGAAGTTGGAAAACTTATACTTGAAATGAATAGTAAATAATCAAAGATATACTTATACGAAAGTAATATCTTTATTTGAATATCAAAAGTAAGTTTGATTATCGAACATTATTCTTTAATAAAATAAAGAATATTAATAAATAATAAGCGGAGTCATAATACCTCGAATGAATATTATAAATAATATTCATTAAATAAAATAAAGGAGTCATACATCCTCAAATGAATATCCAAGTAATATTCAATAAATAATATAAAGGAGTCATAAGTCCTCGAATGAATATTCAAGATAATATTCATTAATAAAATAAAGTTATCGAATAAACCTTATTCGATTAATAGTTTTGAAAACTATAACCATATATATATATAAATATATATGTATATAAAATCTACTCGGGATCCTCGACTCCCGGTTTTAGAAAATGTTTTCACCTTTGGGTCCCTATACTAAGGGTATATGCAAATTACCGCTATTCTCTAGCATAGGTATTATCAACTGACCCAACAGATATATATGGCAAGAATACGAAACAGGCATGCATATGTACCATATGACATGCTACAATATATCGCAAGAATTTGCTAATATAACCATCATGCATTTATTACAAGATAATGCATATACATATATACATCACAACAACAGTATAACGGGTAGAAAACTTGCCTGAGTGCTCCCGGATAGACTTAAGCTTAGAGTGGGTCCGATAATCTATGAACAACAACATAAGTCGGAATTAAACCCCGGTCGCTTAAGAAACTAGACTTTAACCATTTAGAGTCCTAACGTTCGCTTTTGCGCTTAACGATTCACTTAAGTCGCTCGAGTACTCTCGGCTCCACCATTTTTAATAAATTAACCATTAAGGGTTTTAAGGCGATTCTTTCGCGAGTGTCTTACCAACTGCCTAACACACTTAACATAATTGTTTCATACTTCAATTAGTCCATTAAGGTCTTTAACCTATGTTTCGAAGTAAGGCGAGGGGTAATGATTCATTCGCGAAACGTCGTTACTTAAAACGGCCGTTTCTCCTAAACCGTACATCGGAATCAAACGAACCACATATCAAAACTAAGCTCGTAACATGAACTATCTAAACACGGAAATGGTCAAAACCTAGCAGGGAGTTCTCGGGTCCTAATGTTATGAACAAAAGCAGTCTAAAGTAAATCGGACATTACGACGGCTATGTTTACGCGATTTCCCAATTTTATACCATTCCAATTCAACCACCAATCAATCCCAATTCATTCATACAATCAACATTCATCCAAAACACACTAAAACAGTCCCAACACCTCATGTTCTTCCAATTTATGTTATTCTCATCATGAACTTAAACTATACTTAATTCCTTTAACAAATCAACAAGATTCAACATTCATACCACTACCACTCCAACCCAAACTCTAAACAAACAAGATTCATGCTTCACATATACTATATTACTCATAACCATTCCTAAATACTCAAAACTAAAGCTAGGGTTTGGAGTTTATACCTTCTTGAAGCTTCTTAATCAATGAAAGATCCTTGGAATGCCCATGGAAGCCTTGATCTATGCTTAAGCTACCTTGAACTTTCATAAAAATCAAGAAAACCAAAGTTATTTCTTGAAGGTTATATTCACCATCTTCTTCCTTAATTTATTGGAAGAGATTGTGAAGGAATTAGAAGTTTAAACTTATAGGATATCCATATCTATGTACAAGGAACCTTAGATAATTACCTTGTGATTTAACAATGCTTGGAACTTGATTTTTGATTTTTCTTCCTTTGAAAAAGAAGAAAAGTCGAGAGCAAGATGATGAGAATGAAATGATTTTGTGTTTTTTGATTTGTTTGGCTTAGCTTGGTTGTTTTTTTTGTTTTGTTTTTGGTTAATTACCTTAATAACCTTATATTTGTGTGGTTATAAACCAACCACACCTCCTCCTTCCCTATGTCATGCTTGCATCACCTTATTATGTCATCATCTCTTACTTGCCCTCTTCTCATTGGTTGGATGACCTCATCATCCCTAACCTCCTTGATTAACCTCCTAATTGTTTGCCTAATGACCGCTGATCTGTTATACGGTTCGCTTAACTTTCGTTTTCGTTTATCGTTTGAGGGATCATACCCGGGATCTTATTACTTGGGTTTCCTTAACCTTTCTCAATACATTATAATCCTTTTATGATCCTCTCTTATAATCCTTTAATTTAAATCCTTTTTATCCTGTTACCTTATACTCAATTCTTTCCGTATCTAGTGGATTTCCGGGAAAAATCAAAGTGTTCGGAATTGGATTCTGACGATCTTTACAAACACTTATATACCACATAGAGTACTAATAATATCCCAGAAGATCAATAACAGAACCCCTACATAGTGTGGCATGAAAAGTTTTCTCATTCAGCATAATCTGCAAAATCACTATTCATAAGGGTTTCAAAAATTTCCAAAAATTGGGGTTATTACAGTCTCCCCTCCTTAAAAGGATTCCGTCCCGGAATCAGGAAAAAAAATGAATAGGGATACTCTCTTAGCATTGCACTTTCTAACTCTCGAGTAAATTTTCCCACATTGTGGTCCTACCACCAAATTCTTCCTAGTTTGATAACCCTTCTCCTAAGCACTTGTTCCTTTTTACTCTATAACCCTTCCTGGTTGCTCCATATAGGTTACGTCGGGTTGCATGTCTATGCGCTCATATGCCCCTATTTATCTGGCATCCGAATTACACTTCCTTAACATTGATACGTGGAACACGTTATGACTTGCTACATGTTCGGGGGTAGGGCTAGCTCATATGCTAACTTCCCAATATGTTTTAGTATATCCAAGGGTTCGACAAATTGTGGACTTAGCTTTCCTTTCTTTCCGATTCTCATCAATCCTTTCCAAGGGTTTCCAAGGGGGTACCTTTAAAAACACTAGGTCCCCTACTTCCTATTATTTGTCCTTTCGTGTCAAATCAACATACTTCTTATGTCCATCTTGGGCTACTACCAGCCGTCCTCTAATTAGATCTATTATATCCCTGGTCCTTTGGACTACTGCGGGTCCGAGCATCTTGCGCTCTACGACTTCATCCTAACATAAGGGAGATCGACATTGTCTTCCCTCAAGGATCTCATAAGACGACATCTCGATACCTGACATACGATCTATTGTCATAAGAAAACTCAATCCGTGTTAAGTGATCATTCCAATTTCTTTCAAGTCTATTGCACAGACCCTCATTATAGCTTCTAGCGTTATAGCTTTTGCTTCTCAATACTCATTCTTTTCTAATTCGTAAGCATTACTGTCTTCCGTACATAATACTATGATGGTTACACTTTTGCTCGTTAGCGTTCTATAACCTTTTAATAACCTCGTCAACCTTAGTATCACGAATATGTTTCCATTCCGAATACCACCACAAGTTTACTACTCCTTTTTCAGCTGCTTCTATCTTCGAAAGCTTAGTCCTTCATATAGAAGTAAAAGAATTTATTGAGAGATCACTATGATCATGAACACTTGTTATATCGCATAGTTAGTACAGAAGGTGGCCAGCCTTTAGTACTTGACAAGTAATTAAACAACATGTGGTATCCTACTAGGCTTCTATCACACAAATAGATAGTCAATCAGCAATACCTCCCCTTCTGGAAGGGTTGTTCTTCTCAGCTTACATGAAATGAAGAGAGAAAAAAAAACGAATTGAAGAGAATTGTATATATAAAAAAAATATACTGCCACCAAATATCTGGCTTGGAACCTACCTCTGAACTATAGAGGTTTGTCATAGGAGAACAAAACATATGTGTATATAAACCCACATCAAGTATAATAGCATCGCATTTCACATGCTTAAATATTCACTATTCCATCCATCATTCTATGGACCCATGCTCTTGCTCGAGCTTATACACAATCACCTTCGAAACTCCCTCGACATCGAAAATCGAATCTGGAATCTCATTTTATACATCATCGTTACTAGAATTCTATGCTTGCATCGCAACCTTCCTCGTATAGTAACACGACTCTCTATTGATAAGAAGGAATAAGTATTCAATAGGTAGATAATCTACTTAATTAGTCTATCAATGATAACTTATACACCACCACGACCCGATTAGTGGTACTCAATCTCAACATTCATTCCAATACAAATCTCACGGTTGTAATCAGCTCATTACTCGCAGAATCATTGCTGCACTACTATGGTCCACTACTGACCTACTGTCGTCATTCATTTTCCATGAAATCTTAATATCTAACTATACGGAGTCCATACGTGTCGTATAGAATACTTCTAAGGAGTTAACATAATCACCAATCATAATTCATGAAGAACAATCCAAACTCTGACATACTTCCATGACATGAAGTAAATAAAATTGCAGAAGAGTTTTAGTCAAAGCAACGATAGCAGGTGAATACCATTCTTAATCGTATGCCTTAAATAGAAGACTTAACTCAAGGTTCGTTTAGTCCTTTTTGAAATATGGTCCTGGATTATTCTCAAGATAGTACCTTCTGAGATAGATAGCCCGCTCATGGCGATTACACGAATGAAACCTTTACCAACTACTATTATGGTTGGGTATTGCACAGTCATCAGAAGGAATGTCAATCTTCCAAACCATAATACAATCTGCATAGCTTTAACCATCATCACTGTATTCCTTTGGCACAAGCGCCTATAATTATCCTCTTACCTTTAAAGTGTCGGCCACCTCTTTGGCCTTTCCTGATAGTAAAATTTCCTTACAGTCAATGTCATTTTAACCACCTCCAAATAAATTTTCTACCTTATTTCAATCACAGCTTATGTGAAGATGTTTTCCTTAAAATCTGATGTGTAAAAAAAAAATCACCATTTTTCCATAAGTTATTGCCTCAGTCTTTAGAGGTTAATCACTGTCATGACTGACTCTCAATCATAATTAGAACATCTTTTATCTTAAGTCCTAATTTCCCTGAACAATTTCGACCATTACTGGTTCGATCCATACCTTCTCGTGGTTTAACACGTGCCCCACTTGGCATCATTATAATTACGTCATATTTCCTTTATCAACATTTCTATTCTTGAGAATTTTGAATATTACCTTTCTCCTTGTCAAACCTCTAAGGTTATCCTTGAATCGTTCCTCATGTATTCCCTAGATACAGGGCATATCAAGATACCATTTATTAATACCAGAATCATTGTCTATATAAATCTGAAAAAAATTTCTCCACTGATTCTTAAAGGTTGTTATTACCTTAATCCTTTCCAATTCATACTGTCAAAACTTATGATGTCCCTATTAAGGGTGAAATGCCAGCCTTTATGCATTCCCCTAGGATTCGTTTTAAGTTACCGATGTTCTATCCTTAATTCCACCTTTAAAAAGGTACATGCATCCTTCCATGGATAAATCAAGTCATATATCCCTGATAAGGGTGTCTTATTCAATCATTCCCACTTTGATAGTATATGCCTAGTTTCACAATAACATCTGTATTCAAAATGAGGTCAATCTATATGGCCTCCAAAAGATAACAACGGTTATCCGCTTTTCTTGCCTAATTTGGTAACGATAACAAGGATGTTCTGGAAGATATTGGTTGTGTTCAACGTGAACCTCTTCTTAATAATTCCTTATTTACTTTTGTTGTTTATCTCAACAGTCACCTCAATGTTGGGATATCTTTCATACATGGCGTCTCCCTTTCTGGGTATCAAGCCACCGGTCTTACACTTCACATTCTTGAAGGTCACTTCCTTCATCCAATTTTTTCTTAATTTCTTACTTTCTTGTCTCCTCAGTCTATCCGCGTCTCATTATTTATCCTTCGAATTATCTCAAGGTTTCCTCGAATCCTTGGATGAAATATATGTATCTCTTATACCTTCAACCATCAATTTAACTCATGGTGAATCACCCTCATCCTGACGATTACATACTTTTCTATTTCTATTACTACGAGTCTTTAGGGTTTCCTCATACCCAACTCCCTTATCATTCCTCAAACTCTCTTGCATTTATATTCCTTTCCACTTCAGTTTCTTTTTATTTTCCTTTCTCTTATCATTATTTCATGAACCAACCCAACATAAGCATCGATTTCAAACATCCCGTCATTCTGGATTCGTGTCCTCAGAATGAATCTTGACAACTTTTACCACTTAGATTCATAATTCATCATACTCTTCTGCCTTTGTTCTGTCTCTAAAGCTTTTACACTATCTCCATAACCTTGGGAAGTACTTTCCTAAAAACAATTGACTGAACTTAAATCAGTTTATTATAATCTCTTGCTCCGTGCCTTCCTTGGTCTTTCACCAGTGGGTGGTCTCTCTCTTAGGAGGGTAAGTAACAAAAACACTCTTTTGTGATTCGTCAATCATTCAGAATCTCAAATGATTCCTCTATTTCCTTTAGCCAGGCTCTTGCCTCGACTAGGTCAACCTGTTCCTTGGAACTTTGAGAGCTTAGAGACTTAAAGGTCCTGAAAGAATTTCCTACCGCATTGTTTCCTCAAGGTGGTGGTTGGGGATAATAGTCTAAGTTCTGTCTAGACAGGTCCATAAATTGCCGTATAGGAGTACCATCTCGGGTCTCCTTTCCTTACCCGACTTTCTGTTTCCTTAGTATGAAATGTTTCAACCTTCTCCCATAATCGGGGTTATCTTATACATTAAAAACCTTGTTTTCCACTCTATTATGTTATGGGTTCTTTCTTTCTTGATGGCAACCTCCCTCACTATCACATTCAGGGTTTGCCCTAAATCTTATTCCTCAAACTATGGCTCTCATCTAAGTTCTCATCCTTAAGCTCTTGAACTTTTGGAACCCAATTTCTGTTGGAACACCTCACTATCCCCTTATCATCTTTCTCGGTATGGATCTCTTCTCCAGTCATTGACTCTCTGCCTTCATTCATCACTTTTTCTGGCACAATATGTTCTTTTCCAAAAATTCGGTCTGTATTGCAATCTCAAATAGCTTTTCGGTACCGGCTCCGGTTACCTTCACTTCTATTTCCATTTTCTCAAAATCTCTTATAAACTCTCCCAAAGACATTATTATCTTGAGTCTCTCCTTTTTACTAAGGGCATCAGCCACCACATTGGCTTTCCCTGAATGATAAAGAATCTCCCAATCATAATTCTTGATTAGCTCTAACCACCTCATTTGGCGCATGTTGAGCTCTTTCTGCGTGAAAATATACTAGAGCACTTATGGCTTGTGTAAATCTCGCACTTTTCTCCATACAAGTAGTGCCTCCAATCTTTAGGGCAAAACTATTGCCACGAGCCCAAGCTCATGGGTGGGGATATCGAATTTTAAATTCCCTTAATTGTCTTGATGCGTACGTGATTACCTTGTTGTGCTGTATAAGAAGTACCCTAATTCCTTATGCGAAGCGTCAATACAAATCATAAAATCTCCTTTTTCCATCCGACAATGCCAACATAGGGGCCGTCACCAACCTTTGCTTCAGTTGTTAAAAGCTTTTCTCGTATTTCTCTGTCCATTCAAACTTCTCAGTCTTACGAGTAAGCCGCGTTAAAGGGGCTACTATCTTTACAAACTTGAACGAACCTCCGGTAGTGACCGGCCAATCCTACCTCTGGTAGTTTCCCTAACCATGGTCATCAATTCCTCAATGGTCCTTTATTCATTCTTGTCAGGATCCTTCACGGGATCCTCCTCAGCAACAATCCCTTCTAGGACAACATCCTCAACCGTTACATCCTCAATATCAACATCATTCGGTCCTGCGTTAGGATGCTCTATCGGATCCACAATCCGATCTCCAATTAGTAATAAAACATCATCGCGTTGTTACTCCTCAACCTCAGGGTTCGGTGTCCCGCTACCATATACGATAACGAACTACGCTTCTATCACGATATTTATAAGGGTTCCCATAAGGGTTTTAACTGTCAGTACTACGTTAGGTAGCCCGACTATGAACTTGGCAAGAGTTCTTATTATCTTAGTTATTATCTTAACGTCACATCATCTCTGAGGTTTATAACGCTTGGCTCTGATACCATTTCTGTAACACCCCCAAATTCGGGGTCGGGGATCCGGGTTGTCACGAGTTCCATTTCCCTTAATAACACACAATCTTAATAAATAATCAACTACTCTGTACTGTGATCCCACAATAAACACACACACCACAAGTTATAGTCTCAGAGATGAATATCCAAAAATAATCACAAGTCGTTTTATTCCACCAATATATGCCAATACACCTAAAAAGGGTTTCTGAATAAATTTACATTTCTTTGCCATTATTGCAATTCATAAATATACATAAATCTGGTACATCAAACGTTGAAGCCTAGCCTATTGGTAGTTCCTACCTCAGCTACAGCGACATCAACGCCTATAGGAAACTGCGGAATGTTTCCTATCCGCTCGCGAATTGAGAGCTTGGTCCTGTTCATCTTTTCTATCTATTGTTGTGTGATGAAAGAAGAAAGCAAGGGTGAGCAGCAAGCCCACCAAATAATATGTATAATGATTTACAGTATATGAGCCTTCTCATAGTACTCATGAAAGTCTTGGTCAAAAGAAATGAACCAAGTTTGATATCTTAATGCGATGAAGTCGCAAAATATTCAGTATACATACATATATACTTTTCACAATCTTTGAAATCCTCTGACATGTATAATATACACAGAGTTCCAGTTTATAACTGTATAAAAATATCGTTGCAAGGTGATCTCATATATCTAACCTTGTCTCAACGTTTTTCTGAAAATCTTTGACATGCATAAGATAATCATTTACTAGATATAAGTTTAAAAGATGAAGTTACAAGATACTCCAATATACTTATATCTTTTCCAAATACTGCTTGAACTACCACCGTTCAAGTTATAATGAGCTTTCAACAGTTCATCACATAGATTAGACTACAAGACAAGATTTGAATAGATTAAATCTTTAAAATATCATCAAAATAAAATGAAGTTATGAGATACTTCATTTGATGCAAACATCATTTTGAAAACTTGACCCTGCCAACACTCAACAATCGCCCAACCGTAGCCTTTTTATCGAAGTGCTCTGGGTAGTGTTGCAGAAATATCCAATTGGATGATGAACTCATTACGGGAGTTTGCCGCGCCAAGAAGACCACTTACGATGATCAGTCGTAGTAGTGCAACCCCACCATTTTCTACATGTAGAGGAGAACCTGTCGAATTTACTTGTCAACCGAACACTGAACTCCTAAGGAATGGACCGCCTTAGCGGAACTTCCAGGCCATTTGGGCCAATATAATAAGGCTGGGCCGGCGCTACTCGACCACTTACGCCACTCCTAGTTCAGATGAAATCCATGACTCTGAAACGTAAAGCTCGTCCCCACTTTCCCCAAGTAGAAACTTGTTGATACGGCTCCACCAAGAAGTCGTATCTAGTTGGAAAGGAAAACTCACCGATATTTCCCAGGCGATGCCTGTTAATGGATTAACTTGTTCCAAGAATTTTACTTCCCGAGTGTTGGGTAAGTAATCAAAAACTCTTTTATCAAGACAACAACCTTGTTGCGAATATAAGATACACCATAGAGCCGGATCCCTCCGGTTTTGAGCGAGTATTTAAATCCCCTTTTTAAAAGGAAGATCTTAAATATAAAAATGAGTTTTGGGATCCGCTCTAACTTTTGAAAATCATTTTAAAGACTTGAAAACACTTTAAAGAGTGTTTGGAATTATGCCGATTTAATAAAGTAAATCAGTCTCAATATAAAGAAATATCTGAATATTATTATTTAAATAATATTCCCATAAAGAATAATTGAGGTAGAAGTTGGAAAACTTATACTTGAAATGAATAGTAAATAATCAAAGATATACTTATACGAAAGTAATATCTTTATTTGAATATCAAAAGTAAGTTTGATTATCGAACATTATTCTTTAATAAAATAAAGAATATTAATAAATAATAAGCGGAGTCATAATACCTCGAATGAATATTATAAATAATATTCATTAAATAATATAAAGGAGTCATACATCCTCAAATGAATATCCAAGTAATATTCAATAAATAATATAAAGGAGTCATAAGTCCTCGAATGAATATTCAAGATAATATTCATTAATAAAATAAAGTTATCGAATAAACCTTATTCGATTAATAGTTTTGAAAACTATAACCATATATATATATAAATATATATGTATATAAAATCTACTCGGGATCCTCGACTCCCGATTTTAGAAAATGTTTTCACCTTTGGGTCCCTATACTAAGGGTATATGCAAATTACCGCTATTCTCTAGCATAGGTATTATCAACTGACCCAACAGATATATATGGCAAGAATACGAAACAGGCATGCATATGTACCATATGACATGCTACAATATATCGCAAGAATTTGCTAATATAACCATCATGCATTTATTACAAGATAATGCATATACATATATACATCACAACAACAGTATAACGGGTAGAAAACTTGCCTGAGTGCTCCCGGATAGACTTAAGCTTAGAGTGGGTCCGATAACCTATGAACAACAACATAAGTCGGAATTAAACCCCGGTCGCTTAAGAAACTAGACTTTAACCATTTAGAGTCCTAACGTTCGCTTTTGCGCTTAACGATTCACTTAAGTCGCTCGAGTACTCTCGGCTCCACCATTTTTAATAAATTAACCATTAAGGGTTTTAAGGCGATTCTTTCGCGAGTGTCTTACCAACTTCCTAACACACTTAACATAATTGTTTCATACTTCAATTAGTCCATTAAGGTCTTTAACCTATGTTTCGAAGTAAGGCGAGGGGTAATGATTCATTCGCGAAACGTCGTTACTTAAAACGGCCGTTTCTCCTAAACCGTACATCGGAATCAAACGAACCACATATCAAAACTAAGCTCGTAACATGAACTATCTAAACACGGAAATGGTCAAAACCTAGCAGGGAGTTCTCGGGTCCTAATGTTATGAACAAAAGCAGTCTAA
The DNA here is from genome assembly GCF_009905375.1 of Apium graveolens. Lineage (NCBI taxonomy): Eukaryota > Viridiplantae > Streptophyta > Magnoliopsida > Apiales > Apiaceae > Apium > Apium graveolens. Next base: position 52,140,134 of record NC_133649.1, read on the forward strand.
AGTAAATCGGACATTACGACGGCTATGTTTACGCGATTTCCCAATTTTATACCATTCCAATTCAACCACCAATCAATCCCAATTCATTCATACAATCAACATTCATCCAAAACACACTAAAACAGTCCCAACACCTCATGTTCTTCCAATTTATGTTATTCTCATCATGAACTTAAACTATACTTAATTCCTTTAACAAATCAACAAGATTCAACATTCATACCATTACCACTCCAACCCAAACTCTAAACAAACAAGATTCATGCTTCACATATACTATATTACTCATAACCATTCCTAAATACTCAAAACTAAAGCTAGGGTTTGGAGTTTATACCTTCTTGAAGCTTCTTAATCAATGAAAGATCCTTGGAATGCCCATGGAAGCCTTGATCTATGCTTAAGCTACCTTGAACTTTCATAAAAATCAAGAAAACCAAAGTTATTTCTTGAAGGTTACTATTCACCATCTTCTTCCTTAATTTATTGGAAGAGATTGTGAAGGAATTAGAAGTTTAAACTTATAGGATATCCATATCTATGTACAAGGAACCTTAGATAATTACCTTGTGATTTAACAATGCTTGGAACTTGATTTTTGATTTTTCTTCCTTTGAAAAAGAAGAAAAGTCGAGAGCAAGATGATGAGAATGAAATGATTTTGTGTTTTTTGATTTGTTTGGCTTAGCTTGGTTGTTTTTTTTGTTTTGTTTTTGGCTAATTACCTTAATAACCTTATATTTGTGTGGTTATAAACCAACCACACCTCCTCCTTCCCTATGTCATGCTTGCATCACCTTATTGTGTCATCATCTCTTACTTGCCCTCTTCTCATTGGTTGGATGACCTCATCATCCCTAACCTCCTTGATTAACCTCCTAATTATTTGCCTAATGACCGCTGATCTGTTATACGGTTCGCTTAACTTTCATTTTCGTTTATCGTTTGAGGGATCATACCCGGGATCTTATTACTTGGGTTTCCTTAACCTTTCTCAATACATTATAATCCTTTTATGATCCTCTCTTATAATCCTTTAATTTAAATCCTTTTTATCCTGTTACCTTATACTCAATTCTTTCTGTATCTAGTGGATTTCCGGGAAAAATCAAAGTGTTCGGAATTGGATTCTGACGATCTTTACATACACTTATATACCACATAGAGTACTAATAATATCCCAGAAGATCAATAACAGAACCCCTACATAGTGTGGCATGAAAACTTTTATCATTCAGCATAATCTGTAAAATCACTATTCATAAGGGTTTCAAAAATTTCCAAAAATTGGGGTTATTACAACATCCAAACAGATTTACTAGCATCGGAACTCAACAGATGAGAAGCAATATTCTAGTTTGTGACTTAGTAATAAGATAGACAAAGTAAACTCAACTAAGCTCAATATCAGAATTTGCTTGTGTCAATGAATTTCCACAGAAATAATTTCTTCTAACATGGGATCCCTTGTTTATTGAAGACTACTAGGTCAGCATCTAGCACAATTATCCTCATAGGATTGAGTAATTATATTAACTGACATATCACAATCAGAGTTTAGAAACTTACATCAGACAACAGTCAGTACTTTAGCAAATTTTCAATTAAGCACAGAATACACAAAGAGAGTAAATTCTGTAAATACTGATCATAGAGTCTGATGCATCAGAACAAAACTAAGCAGATTTAGAGAAAGAACTTGAAACCATTCCTAGTTCATTTACCAATCTTGTAAATGTAGCTTCACACAGTGGTTTTGTGAAGATATCTGCTAGTTGTTGATCTGTTGGAACAAAGTGTAATTCCACTGTACCTTCATCCACATGTTCCCTGATGAAGTGGTACCTGATGCTGATGTGCTTTGTCATAGAGTGTTGAACTGGATTACCTGTCATAGAAATAGCACTTTGATTATCACAGTAAATAGGGATTTTGAAATATGTTAACCCATAATCCAGTAACTGATTCTTCATCCAAAGAATCTGTGCACAACAACTTCCTGCAGCAATGTACTCTGCTTCTACAGTTGATGTGGAAATTGACTTTATCTAGCCTGTAGACATAATCTGGATATTTGGAATCTACAAAGCCTAGAGGTTGTTCAACATATACTTCCTCCTCCAATTCTCCATTGAGAAAAGCACTTTTCACATCCATTTGAAAGACAGTAAACTTTTTGTGAGCAGCATAAGCCAAAAATATCCTTATGGCTTCTAACCTAGCAACTGGTGCAAATGTTTCATCATAATCAATTCCCTCCTGTTGAGAATATCCTTTTGCAACCAGCCTTGCCTTATTTCTTGTAATTGTGCCATCACTGTCAGTTTTGTTTCTGAATACCCACTTTGTACCAACAACAGATCTATTCTTTGGTCTTGGCACTAGGGTCCAGACTTTGTTTCTTTCAAATTCATTTAACTCTTCCTGTATTGCTTGCACCCAATCAGCATCTTGAAGAGCTTCTTCCACTTTCTTTGGCTCAGACTGAGAAAGAAAAGAATTGTAAAGACATTCATTTGAAGTACCTGTTCTAGTTCTGACAACTGCATCAGGATTTCTAATTATCAAATCTGGTGTATGTGATTTAGTCCACTTCCTTGCAGATGGAAGGTTTTCTCTAGAACTGGATGCTCCCCCATGATTCATGCTGTCTTCATTTTCATTTTCTGATACTCCCCCTGAAACTATGCTCTTTGAGTTGGATTCTTCAGAATTTAGATTTTCAGAACTATCAGAACTTGGCTTATCAGAACTTGACGAATCAGAACTTGAAGAGCCAGATGTATGTTCTGATGCTTCTTGAGATGTGGTAAGATCTTGAGTATGCTCCCCCTGCATAGGGGCATCTTCCCTTGGTGTGGTTACCACAGTTTCAATAACATCAGAGTTTAATCCATCAGAGTTTACAATATCAGGACTTAGATTGTCAGGATTTTCAGTATCAGAATTTGAGTCTTCATTTGCAAATCTCAGCTGATCATGATCAATAAAATCTTCAAGTCCAGTAATCTTCTTGTCATCAAAAGAGACATTGATAGATTCCATGACCACTCTTGTTCTCAGATTATAGACTCTGAAGGCTTTTGTGGAAAGTGGATATCCAACAAAGATTCCTTCATCAGCTTTTAGATCAAATTTGGATAGCTGTTCAGGATGAGTCTTGAGAACAAAACACTTGCATCCAAATACATGAAAATACTTCAGATTTGGCTTCTTTTTCTTCACCATCTCATATGGTGTCTTTCCTTGCTTGTTAATGAGTGTTGCATTTTGAGTAAAACAAGCAGTCTGCACAGCTTCAGCCCAGAAATAGGTTGGAAGCTTTGCTTCTTTCAAGCATTGTACGTGCAGCTTCAATAAGAGTTCTATTCTTTCTTTCAACAACTCCATTTTGCTGTGGAGTTCCAGGAGCAGAGAATTCCTGCTTAATTCCATGGTTTTTGCAGAACTCTTCCATTATCAAATTCTTGAACTCAGTGCCATTATCACTCCTTATGGTTTTTACAGAGTCTTTGACCAATTTATCCAGTTGTTTGACATGATCAATCAAGATAGATGCAGTTTCACTTTTTGTGTGCAATAAATACACCCATGTGTATTTAGTGAACTCATCTACTATGACCAAGGCATATTTCTTCTTTGCAATAGACATGACATTCACTGGACCAAATAGATCAACATGTAGTAGATGATAAGGCTCAAGGATTGATGATTCAGTCTTGCTCTTGAATGAAGATTTTCTTTGTTTGGCCTTCTGACAAGAATCACAAAGGCCATCAGGAGCAAATACTGACTTTGGCAGTCCTCTCACAAGATCTTTCTTAACTAGTTCATTTATATTGTTGAAATTTAAATGAGAGAGTTTCTTGTGCCAATTCCAGCTTTCTTCAATTGATGCTCTACTCATCAGACATATTGCAGAACCATCAGTACTTGTTGAAAGCTTGGCTTCATAAATGTTACCACGCCTGTATCCTTTCAGAACAACTTTTCCTTTAGATTTACTCACAACTTCACAGTGTTCTTCAAAGAAATCAATATGATAACCTCTGTCACAGATTTGACTTATACTCAGCAGATTGTGTTTAAGTCTTGAGACTAGAGCTACTTGTTTAATGATGACATTCCCAAGATTGATATTGCCATATCCCAATGTTTTTCCAATATTGCCATCTCCATAAGAAACACTTGGGCCAGCTTTCTCCACAAAGTCTGATAGCAGGGCTTTATTTCCAGTCATATATCCTGAACATCCACTGTCCAGGACTAGGATATTTTTCCTGTTGCCCTGCAATCACAAAGACCACTAATGATTAGTTTTAAGGACCCAGACTTGCTTGGATCCTTTGGCCTTGTCAAGTTTGTTAACATTTGTAGCGGATTTAGCATCAGAGTTTATGTTAACATTTTTCTTATCAGAATTTATACTATCAGACTTTGTATCAGAATTTACACTAGAAGGAACAATGGAAACTTTCTTTAAAGAAGGTTTTATTTGATAATAATCATAGTACAAACTATGATATTCCTTACAAGTATAAATGGAATGACATAAACTACCACAATGAAAACAAGGATTTTATGGCTTATATCTAACAGACTGACTCTTAACTCCTGACTTTGAAGGTAAGGAGTTTATGTTCTTATTCTTCCTGCAAAAAGAAGCCAGATGGTTAGAACTTCCACAGTTATGACACGTTTTCCTAGGAGCTTCAGGAACAGGCTTATAATCATTGCTTTTATTCACACCTTCCTTTCCATTCCTATTTTTCCTAGGTGATTTTACCTTGTTTGCATTCTTAACATCTTTCAGCTTATGCTTAAGCTGCTTCTTAGTCATTAAGCCTATGTTTACTTAGCTGTCTTTTCCTGTTTTAGTTTGTCAGAAGTTAATCCCTCTTTAACTTCTGATTTCTCATTATCAGACTTTACGGTTACAAACTTAACAGGTTTTAACTTTGGCTTTTGCTTAACAACAGGCTTAATTTCTACAGTTCCTTTATCATTCTTATCCTCTCCATAACCTAAGCCCTCTTTCCAATTTTCACTACTTAGCAAATTTTGAGTTGTTCTGCCAGAGTTAGTCCAAGTCCTGATAATCTCTCTTTCCTTTTCTAACTCAGTTTTTAGAGATTCATTCATCTTTAGCACTTCATCCCTAACATAAAAAGCATCATCTCTATCCTTCTGAGTTTGATGGAACATAACTAACTCTTTTTCTAAGAAATTATTTCTTTTCTTAAAAGCAAGATTTTCAGAAGTTAATCTTTCACATGTTAAAGTTTGATCTCTATAACTAACAAACATGATTTTAAGATATCTTCTCAACTCATTAATATCATCAGTATGAAAAGCATAAGTAGTCTGAGGTACATTTGTTTCAGCAGCTTCAGAACTGCTCTCAGCACTTGCTTTATCAGCATTTGCCATCAAAGCATAGTTCTCCTCACTTTCAGAGTCTGAGGTGTCTGTCCAGCTTTTCTTCTTTGTGACAAGAGCCTTGCCTTTGTCACCCTTCACTTTCTTGTAATCAGGAGATATGTGGCCTTTCTCACCACAGTTATAGCATTTGACATTGGTATAATCTCCTCTATCAGACTTTCCTCCTCTGCCCTCAGATCTTCTAAAATTCTTCTTATCAGAACTTGTGCCTTTCCTGGAAAACTTCTTTCCCTTCCTGAACTTTCTGTATGCAATCTTTGTGATCCCTTTCACCATAAGAGCACACAGCTTCATCATCTCCTCATCAGCATCAGTCTCAGGCAAGCTTTCAGAATCTGAGTCATCATCACTTTCAGAACTTGATGACTCAGTATCAGACTTTGTGAAAAGAGCTTTACCCTTGTCTTTCCTTGAGGTAGCTGCCTTGGGGGATTCTTCTTCAGCTTTAAGAGCAACTGTCCTTGACTTTCCTCCTTTCCTCTTGCTTCTTTGTTCCATCTCAAGTTCATGAGTCTTGAGCATTCCATAAATTTCATCAAGAGTTGTTTCATCAAGACTGTAGTTGTCTCTTATTGTTGTTTCCTTCAAATCCCAACATTCAGGAAGAGCCAACAGGAATTTAAGGTTTTAATCTTCAAGATCATACTCCTTATTAACCAGTGATAGATCATTCAAGAGTTTGACAAATCTATCATATAAATCAGTCAATGACTCATTAGCCTTTGAGTCAAAGTGTTCATACGCTTGAGTGAGTATTGTCTTCCTGTTCTTCTTAATTGTATCAGTTCCCTAACACCTTGTTTCCAGAGCATCCCATATCTCCTTTGCAGTCTTGCAGTTAATTACCCTGTTTGACATTATATTATCAATGGCACTATGCAGTAAGTGTCGTACCTTAGCATCCTTAGCAATTGATGCGATATCTTCAGCAGTATAATCACTCTTCTCCTTTGGTACAGTCTTTACTGCTTTACCTGCAACTGCAACAGCGAGCTTGGTTGGTTTGTGTGGTCCTTCCTTGATTCTATCAAGATATTCTGGATCTGGAGCTTCCAGAAACATGGTCATCATCACCTTCCATATGGCATATTCAGATGGTCTCAGTATGGGAACTCTGATGGTTTCATACCGACTTTGAATTTGTGTCTTTGGAGGTTCTTCAGTTTTGGTAGGCTTAGTTGGAGTCTCTGTGTCAGACATGATTGTGTTTGGATCTTTAACTGTATGTGTGTTAACAGATAGGCTCTGATACCACTTGTTAGGTCACACACACTGTAGAGGGGGTGAATACAGTGTAAAGTACAATCAAATCGAACTTTAATATCTCAAGTAACAGAAAACTAACTTTATTGAAATAATAAACTCTGTTACAGTATGGAACTGTTACCTCTCAGTCATGAACAAATATCACGAGAGCTGCTAGGGTTATATTGAATAACCTTCTCGAATATGATAACACTTTTAGTGTAAACCCTATGTCTGTGTTTATATACTACACAGTTACAAGATAATCACTAATTGATATGGAATATAATTCTGCTTCCTACAATATATCAATCAGATATCTTTTCTTCCAAGTATTCTATTCTTCATATAACTCCTTCTTCATACATATCTCTTCTTATATTTATCTCGATCTTCTTTCCTTTAATCAGCTGTTGTCCTTATCTGAACGTCCTTCAGCACTTAAGTTCTGATATCCATCTTCTGATGATTATCTCCTGATAATATAAGTACTGATATCCTTAAGTCCTAACTTTCAGTAAGTACTGATTTATCCTGTTTAAGTAAGATCTGAAAACTAAACATAAATCATATTAGCCATGACATTATCAAATATATCTAACATGTGTTACAAAGCCTAGCCACACTGCAGTTTCCCAACAAACTGTAGTGATTAATAAAGAATCTAGCTCATTACTAGTTGCATCCTCCCAAAAGGATGTAACTATTAAACAAAAATCTCAGCCAAGAGCACATGCCAAAAGGGTTAGGGACACGGACTCACCCCAAACTTACACAAGAAAGAAGAAATCTAAAATACTTGGGGATACACAGGGTGCACACATTGTGCAAACTGTAGTCAAAAACTCAGTTATAGTACCTTCTCAAAGTCAGTTTGATGTGGCTCCTGTAAATGTGGAGTCATGGCCAAAATCTCTTACAATAGAAGCACCTCACACACAAAAATCACCCACAAATTCTTTGGATGTGGATATGATTCACACATTAATTCCTGATTCTCCATCTTTAACTCTCATGAAGAAGCCAAAATCTCAAGTGAACATCATCTTTTGGATGATAATTTGTTGGCTCACTTGTCATTCCTTTATGTATCTACTGAGAAATCTGTGTAAAATATCAAATCAATCACCATAGATTCTACAGTAGTTTCAACTCCAAACTCTGTCATTTCTATCATCTCGACGGATATTCTTCATCCGTTGACTAGTGATTTTATCTCGACGGATGTGCTTAACAGCAGTCATCCGTTGAAGCTCTCAACTACTACCTCGATGGCTGTTTCTCATCCGTTGAATGTTACTGCACCCCTTGAAATCTCAACTATTGTTACAAGCGTAAATGATTTAGGTGTTGTACAATCACTCCTAGGATTGAGGGAAGGAATTGAATAGAGTGAGAGGCTGAGTTGCTCTCAGGCAAAAGGAGAGGAAATGAGTGAACAACTGCAAGCTCTTTCTTCCATCTTGGCAAAAGTAAGTGAGAGGAGTCCTACATTAGAAGGTGAAAGTGAAGGTGTGAGGGTGGGAAGCCAAGGGGAGCCCTTGATGCAAGAAAAGAGAGAAAATAAGAGAAAGGCATGTACTGAAAAATGGGAAGAGCCCATTGTTAGTGAGTTAAGGGATGTCAATGAGTCTGAAAAGAAGCAACTATTTCAGCAAGAATATCAAGCTGTCTTAGATTCTGTTTCTTATGAATCTGAGGCATTTACTCAACCTATTCCAGCTTATCAAACTTTGGTTGAATAGGACAATGAGGCTGCTGAGAGAATTCTTAACTTGGTGCACATAACAGCTTCAATGCTAAGGGCCAAGGATGCAATCAACTCACTTCCACCTACAACTGGTGTTGATTTTGAGTTAAGTTCTAGTGGCACATTTGGGGATGCTTCTAATGATGAAGAGGATTTTTTGGACATAGGGGGAGATGCAGGTCCTAGCTCAAGCACAAACACTCCAACTTGGATGTTTAACAAAGACTGCAGTGAGCACCACTTCATCAACTCTATTCCATATAATCCATCAGACTCAGACAGCTCTTCAAGCTACTACAGATGCCAATACTAAGAGTCTTCTTCAAGCACACCTTGAGTCTCTTCACTTGCACAAAATCCAATTTCTCAAGCAAAATCGAGAAGTGTCTGAGATCAAGACTGAAATTGGACAAGTCAAGAAGGACATGAATGACAGATTGAAATATCTTCTTCCTGACACTATAATGAGAGATGTAAACAGGAAACTCAGCAAAGATTCTGATCTCGGTAGCAAGGTTGATTCTTTGGACACAAGGCTAAAAGTCTTAGAAACTTCTATCACCAAAATCCAACTCCATCAAGCTCAACAGACACTGCTTCTCCAAAAATTGGGGGATGCACAAACCTCAAACTCTGCTCAACCGGATGCTAACAAAAAGGGGGAGAAATATTCTCTCATTCCAGTTAGTCAGGGGGAGTCAGTTAGTGAGGGGGAGAAAACGCTCAACATTAATATCTGCAAGGTAATAGTTCCAGAAATTACCTTCACAAAGCCATCAGTGCTAGACAGCATTGACTTGATCAAGATAGCAGCGGCTGAATTGGAGTTGAAAGAAAAATGGAAGAAGCATGATAAGAAAATTGAGAAAAATTTTGGTCCAATTGAGTAACAAGACAAAGTTGTGAAACAATTCTCTCACTTCTCTCAATTGAGGCCAATTTCAATCAATGAAATGAGCTTAGGGAGTTTGGAAAGGGGTCAACCCTCAGCTATAAAATCTCTTAAGGCCAATGTGTTTTTTCAGCCAAAGAAAAACTATCCAAAGAATTCAGACAAAATCCATTGAACCTAGTTTATGAAACCCCCAAGCCTGATGAGAAGAAGCTGCTTGGAAGATCTGTTGCTTTCCTCAAAGATCCCAGAGACTCAGTCTTGAAGAAAAGAATTGCTAAAATCTACAAGAATGGCAAATTGATCTGTATAGTGGCTGGACATCCTTAGTTTGCAGAAGCTAAGAAAGAAGAAAAGGTGAGGCTCAAACAACAATAAAAGCAAGCTGCTTTAGATGCCAAGAACCTAGCTAAGAAGCCTGCAACCACAAAATCTAAATTGCCAACTGTGATAGCTAAGTCAGTTAATGAAGAAAAGCAAGAAGAACCAAAGCAGACAAAGAAACCAAGATTGAAATTCAGACCAAAGAGGAAGCTGGATTTTGATGAAGACAAGGAAGGATATATGCCAACCCAATCTACCACCTCAAGTCAAACAACCATGCCCACAATAGAGCAGTCTGAATTCAAGGTTTATCTTGACCTAAATTTCCATGGTGAACCCATAATTCCTAAAGATGAACCTGTAGATTTGGAAAGCCTACCTCTTCCTGATCTAAACATCCCATTCCAAGCCAAACCAAAGAAAAGAAAGTCAAGAGCAATCAAAAAGGTCAAGCATGTTAGACTTCAATCCAAAGCCTTAGCCAAACCCAAACCAACTATCAACAAGGGAGATCAACTCTTCATTTGTGACATCAAAGAATTTTCAAACATAAATCTCTATTTGGATGAGCTAGAAAAAGTAAGAGCTATTGATGCCTACAAGAACCTTCTAGAGAGATTGATCTTCAGGTATAAGGGTGGAAGAGGGCTAACTTGGCCTCTTCACAAAATTCTCAATGAAGGTTATTCTGCTCTAGTAAAAATTTTCTCCTCAATAAAGAAGAACTTTGGGTTCAACATTATTGCCAAGAAGATGGTACTGAATAAAATTGAGGAGATAAGAAATATCTAGAGAGGACCAAATGCACTCCCAAGAGTCCTAACAATTCCATACACAGGAAATAGAGTGCATTTGAGGCCTTACTGGTTGATGGAGTTCAAGGATGAGAAATGCACCAGAAGATTCTTCAAATTAGAAGATCAACTAAAAATTTTAAGCAATGAAACTCTCAAGGAGATGCAAGAAATGTTAGATCAGACAAATGAAGATGAATCTGAATTCTACAGGCAACTTGAACATCAGATTGAAAAAACAATGAGAAATTGGGAAAGAAGTTCAGACAGTCAAGGAAATAAGCTAAATTTTCGCAGTCTAGAGGAGCACCTTGAAAATGGCTTATGAGATTCTCTGTAAACCTTCCTCTACATAGTTTTTAATAAATTATAGCACTTGTTAATTTTATCTGCTAGTTATTGGTCTGTATTCATAAAGTGTTTTGTTATCATCAAGTTTCTCTTAATTTATGCCTATAATTCCAGTAGACATAAATTGGGGGAGATTTTTAGGATTATGTTGTGTACTTGATGATAAGTTAAATAAAACACCTTAGTAGATTTAATTTAGTGAATTTGTAGCTTTCAACGGATGATTACTTTAACATCCGTTGAAAGGGTAGCTTATGTTTTATTATGTTTAGTAGCACATTACTGCATATTGTAATGCCTTAGAGAACTAGATGTTGTAGAATGTTCTAAGTCATGTTGACTACTAGTTTGATATGTAAGATAGGTTGGCTAACTATAAATATTAGATGTCTTGTAATCTTGTATAAGTGAAATAGAGTAAACTGTTATGAAGATGCTCTCAACGGATGTTCCACAAGGTTTCAACAAATGATCAACTAGAGTCTCAATGGATGATCAACCAGAATCTCAACGGATGATCAACTAAAGTCTCAATGGATGATCCCACAAAGTTTGAACGGATGATCAAATTCAAAAGCAGTTGATAGTGACTTGATAGTCACATGTGTTGATTGTATGCAAATGGAATGTGGCAGCCTATTTACAGGTTTTAGAGATCAAAAAGCATTTCCATTTCCATGTTAAACTGAAGATTTTCAAAGATGCTGGATAGAGAAATGAAGAAGCATAAAATTAGACTAGAAATATTTTATCTTATTTGTTTGTCTTTTAATCATGTAACTTGGTGATATATAAACCAAGGGTAGCAAGTAGAACAGTATTGAAGTCATTAAGCAATTACCAGTAATAGAAAAAGCTATATCTGTAAAGAATTTCTCTGTTCTTTGCAAGTTCAACTTGTAAGCAGCTGTGTGAAAATCTAGCATCATAGAGTTCTCGAATTTATATATATCTCTGGTGGAAAAGTTCAATCCACCAGAAAGTTTTTAAATACTTGTATTTGATTACTTTGTGCTTGATTTCTTTAATAATTTCATTCGGCACTTTAGCTAAATCAAACACAGTTATATATTCAAAGTAGAACAGTTCTTAAAATCCAAAAAGTAGCCAGATGATGATGATGATAATGATAACAATGATGATGATGATGATGATAATGATAACAATGATGATGATGATGATAATGATAATGGTGATAATAATAATAATAATAATTATTATTATTATTATATATAATAATTATTTGTAAAAAACTTGATCATAAAATCTGGGTATTTTATGGGTGATGACCATATATAACTAAAATAGAAAAATAAAGGACGATTCAAATTGCAAAATTTGAGAACAAAAATGCTGAGCAAAAAAATCAATTAGCGACCAGTCCACATAATATTTATTATTCATGCATCTAGTGTCATTGGAAAAAATGATTATTTGCAAAATTGTAAGTTAAAGCATATAAAAAACTAATGCATAAAATGATTGATGTAGGGTATAATTTTGAAATATTAGAGGTAACAGCGTACATGTAAAATACAGAGTGATTACTTCATGAAGAGGTAACTGTACATAAGATATGACAAACCAAATGTCGTATTAAATATGTTACGCCAATTAGTGACCAGTTCACAAACTATTTATTATCTTGCATTTAGCATCATTGCAAGAAAATGATTATCTGCGAAAGTGCATGTAAAAGCATATAAAATAAATTAATGCATAAAGGGATTGATGTACGGTAAATTTTGATATATTAGACATAACGACGTACACGTGAAATGTAGAGTGCTTACCTCAGGAAGGGGTAACCGTACTTAAGATATGACAATAAAGCTCAGATTCATTCCAATAAATTTGTGTATATTTACTATTTGAGTCTTCAAATTATCCAATAAAAATATCACTACGATAAAAGGTAAAAAAAAGAATAACACCAACTCAAGACTATGCAAATTTAATGGTTTTAATTGAGATCTAAATTGACTCAGTTCAATCAATTACCTGTAACGACGAGTTACCAAGTACAAGTGTAAATATGGACAAGAAAGATAAGAGATGGGAAACCACTCAGAGAGAGACCGTTGGAGGCCGTTATGATGAGAAAACTAGAAGGTGATGAGGTTGGGGGGAGATGTAAGTACATATCACAGTGTATGTTAATATAAAATAAATACGCTATTGTGATTAGCGCATGAGGTGGGTATTTAGGTCCAATAAAATGATAACATGTTATTGGGTCAAGGTATACCCAAAATGTGTATATATGTTATTTTCTCTTATTACAAACAAGTAGGGGTGTGCATTCGGTTAACCGAAATTGAAATTTATTTCGGTTAACCGAAGCCGAAATGCTAAACAAATCCTATGGAAAATCGAATCGAAATTAATCCAATTTTGGAACCGAACCGAAATTAGTAATTCGATTAACACCAAAAATCAAAACTTAAAAACCGAAATTTAAAAGAAGTGGGAAAAATAATAAAAACAAGATAAGTTTCATTGGTCCTCTTGCTCTTCCATCCGCAAGTTAACAAATTTGTCAGTAGGCTAAGTAGTCTATGGCTCTAAACCCAAGAAGGCACATTGTTAAAGAAGCACACAATAATCAATAGACAAAATCTATGCTTCACTTTGTTAGGAGGTTCGGGAGCGAGAGCAATAGTAGGGGGACTAGAGGCAAAGACTACTGGAAGGAATCAATTAGATTTTAGCTAACTTAAAAGCATCATTGAGATATGATGACCATTATTACTATATTATTGCTAATAACTTTAAAGCATACATACTATTATTAAAATTATTAAAATTTTAATAATATAAATATTTTTTTGTGTTATTTACTTCGGTTTTCCGGTTAACCGCGTCTAATAACCGAATAAACGTATTTTGGGAATATGGTTACCGATAAATTGAACCAAATTTTTTTTACGGAAAATCGAACCGAAATTATTTCAGTTTTCAGTAAAACTGAATTTACACCCCTATAAATAAGTGGCAATATATTTAAATTATTGTATATAATTTATTTATTACAAAAATATTGTTGTTCGCCAGCAACCTCAATATTATGCTTCACATTCTATCAATAATATTTCATCACACGATTTGCTGACATATACCATATATCACATTGGTACTAATATTAAGATTCCTATAAAAGTTTGTGAATTTAATATTAAAAAAATAGCAACTAAAAAATGCATTGATTAAGAATGCATATGTATTGTAACTATTCATAACTCTTATTAAATAAGATATATATATATCCATATTTTTTATATTTATATGGTACAAACAAATTCAAATTTATATAAATATAATAAAATAAGTAGTTTTTATGTATATAAGTATAATACAAACTTGTGGTGACATTAAGTGTTGTTTAAAATCAGTCACATTTTTAACACATGGACACAAAAAATAATTATGAACAAATCAATACTTTATACATGTGTAAGTATGCTCATGCATCATACTGGCTAAATATTATATTGCGTCTAAGTATTGGATCTACAAATATATTTTTATTTTACTTCATCGCCTAAATCAATTAATGTATCATTCTCTTTCTCAAGTAATGTTGCTAACTTTTTTGAATTGTATGGTAGGAAATGAATATATATACACACACACAAAGACACACAATTGAACTTATAATATATATTAAATTTATTAAACTTCAGTAAACAAATACAACTGATAATAATTTCAATCAGTATCCAACAAAACCAGACCAGTCGCGAATGGGCATGCTTTTAAGGGTCTGTTTGGGGGCGTTACCATTCGCCTTAAACGGCCGGGAGATCATTTAATAACAGATCAATCCGTTTGGAAAACTAGTAATACCAGCTTATGTGGTCTGTTTTAGCTGCTAATTATTTTTTGTGAGAGAGGTACATATAGTACCAAGAACTAATATAATAATAAAGAAGTTTTCTTTATACAATAAAATTTATCATTTAACTGAAGGTTAGACATGATGGCCCCAGAAACTTAAATAATAATGCCTTAAGGTCTGAAGTGAGAAACACCCCAAGAAAATGAAATGGAATGGGACCACTTATCTGAATTATTTGCTCAAACTAACTGCTTGATTGATCCAAATTTTCTTTCGACCTTAGTCCAGGAACCATCCTGTCTAAAATCGCAATAAAGGAAATCATTTAGTTAGATACATAAGCTATTTGAATTATTAAATTAGTAAAAAACATAACAAAATTTTTTAAAATTGGATATTTATTACGGTTTAGACACATCATAAAGTATAAACAAAATGAACGAATACTTACCTTGAAAATCTGTTTTACATCAGCCTTGTCGAGAAACTAAACCTTACAGCATATCTATGAGAAATTTCTACACCAAAGAAAGCCCCTTATTAAAAATAAAATGTCGTTAACAACCCAAAAATACCCCATATTAGGTCCAGTAAGCCATCATATATTGCACGACAATTATAGGCACAAAAGCCACCAAAAATATCCCTAACGACCCAAAATTACCCTATAAAGGCATCATATATGACACGATAATCAATAGTCACAAAAGCCACCGTTGCCAATTCTTCATATCCCCCATTTATCTTATTTTTATGTTATGTAAGTTTCTTTTTTCTTTTTTTTCCTATATAAGTTTATTTATATTCAACTCTATCTTTATATCTTTAATCATTTTTAATTATTTATATGAAAGTATTGCAGTTTGCATTTAATGAACTTGATTTTTCTACTCCGTTTAAATTATTTATTTTGATTTTATAATGTCGCTAATATTACATAAATGCTGTATTTTTTATTTTAATTTTTTTTAGTAAGTTATATTTAAATACTTTTTTTAATTTTGTCTTTTTATTTTAGATTCAAGAATAAATTGTTTTATTAAAAATTCAATTTTTTTAAAACTTATAACTTATAAGTCATTATTTATCAAACTCATCACCAACTTATAAGTAAAATTATCCAAATACTAAAATAACTTATATGCCACTTTTCAAATTTAAGTAATAAGTTATATTTAAAAAAAACAAACTAAACGGGTCGTAAGTTCGATGTTGATGGTCCAACCTTTCAATGACCCGACAAAATCCTTCACGTTACTAGTTTCGGGATTATAGGAAACCAATCATAAACCCTTACGATTAAATTTTAATAAAATCAGTTCCCTGTCGTTCCTTACTGTAACAACCCCAAATCCGGGGTCAAGATTGGTTGTCACTAAACAACTTTAAACAATATAAACCTGTATATTAAAATAAATATACAGACAACCCCTCATTATTCCGGATCGCTTACAGGTTATGGTATGAAACAAGAATCTAACCTTCTAAAATTATAATATCTAAATACAATGTTATTACCTCTTTACTAACTTCCTCGTATTACTTACTCTGACACTTCCAAATTTCTTCAGCTGGGATCTCTCCACTTTTGTTGTCTATTAAGAGCTTTTCACTTTTGTCCTCATTCGATACTGAAAGAAATAAGAGTTCACAAAGCAAGAGTGAGCCAAAAATGCCCAGCAAGTATCATAAATGGTTTCTAGGTATCAGATTAAAGAAGCTTCTGGAAATGATTGTTGAATAATTTCAAAACATCTTTATTTACTTAAAACAGTTGGGTGAACAAAACATCGGCCCCCATTGGCCTTTAATCATAAATCATATTTTTCTGTAAAAAACAGTGAACGTTTCAATGATTCATCTCTTTGAATCAAATCTTTGTTTAATATTATAATCATAAACTATTTAAGAAGGAATGCCGTTAATGGCAATCAACAATAAATTATACTGGACACTAGAAACCAACATATGCATTATAAACTGCTGATCAGTCAGGATATAGTGCATAGACCCACCAACATATGGGGTACCCAGGCAATTATGGCCTAATAATCAAGGGTCCAGCCATCCCTGGCCCTTAGGGTCCAGCTCATTGTTGGCCATCATCGTAACCATCCAATCCGTGGAGTATTTTGATGTCAAATCATTTTGATTTCAAACATCCCAATTCAGGATTCGCAAATAACCCGAAAGAATGGGTATTTGCTCAAGAAATCAATCGATAATCAAGGAACAAGATAAAAAGGCACTTGCATAAATAAGAGTAATTGCAGTGAAATATAAAAATATATAACTATTCTAAACTTAGAATATGAATGAAGAAATATTTGCAGTATTTTAGAAGAAAGGTTAGGAATATTTGCCTCAATTGATAACCCTCTGATCTTTAACTATTTGCCAGATTACTCAGTCCTGATGTATCTGTATTTCCATTGACAGGCTACATGACTTTTCTGGTCAATCACCATTTCAGGTTTATCTCTATTCTGAATCCACTCGTTTCATTACTGCACGTAATCAGGCTTTACTTTTACAATCTTTGTCTGGCCTTTTACAATATTAATTGAATTTTTAAATACCTTTATAAAAATTTTAAAAGCTCAAAATCATTTTTGAATAATTATTTGGCTTAATTATAAATAATTACATTTTATTTAACTATTTATAGATAAAATTAAGTAATTAAATGAACTAATTAATTAATCAAATTCATAAATAATTAATTAAAATAAATTATAAATAATTAAAATAAATTTTGATTTTTGAAAATAATAAAAGAAAATAATTTTTGGAATTTTAAATAATTTAGTTAATTATTAAAAAATAATTAACCAAATTATTTTTGTATTTAAAATTAATTTTTGGATATCGAAAATGGATTTTTAAATTATTTTGGTATTAAAATTTGCACAAACATCTTTCAGATTTGAGATTGGGAAAGTAAGGATCAAAGGCGGGTCGGAACAAAAGCAAAACGGGTTAGACTTCGGACCCTGAAGAACAGCCGGATCTCGGCCCAGAATTCAGCCATCGCCGGCGGACATCCGGTGAGTTCCGTTACCCCCATAAATGGCTCGTTTTCAGATGGTTTTCAGTTCCAATTCAATCGATAGTAACCTAACAGCTCAGAAACGATCCTAGTAATTACAATCGAAGCAACAGACTTCGTTTCCGACGATCTTTAACAAAATTCGGCCGCAACTCCGGCCAACTACGGGTCGACGTAATTCTTGACCAAACACAACATTTTTTAACTCTAATTAAAGCTATGAATTCAGGCAACTTAATATTGTAATCAAAATCAATCACAAATCCATTAATATTCCAGAAAATCGAACTCAAAAAATAACAAAAAGGATGAACTCGACTAACTTAATTACAAAATGGAACGATACGAATTTATACTTAAATCAACTATACACATCACGCTGAAGCTATTAAACAGATCAAAACAAACCGAGAATCATCAAATCAAAAATCCCCATTTCAAGCCAAGAACCCTAAATAACGAATTGAAAAATTACCAATCATTCATATGATTTGATGGTTGTTATAGATAGAGCATAAAAATTTAAGCATTTTGGTTACTCATACTTCAATTTATGAGATCCATATCACCTTCAAATGATTGATTGATCCTCAAGAACACCAAGAACAATTTTTAGAGAATTTTCAGATTTTTATTTATATATTCTGATTTTTATATAATAAAATAATAATGAAATAGTAAATAAATGGTATTTATAGTTATATAAAAATAATACCAGTTGGATCGTATTGGATCGATAAATTAGTTACTTAGCCGCTAAGTAACTGCAAAAACGATCCGATTCGATATCCGAATTGGATAATTATCCCAACCGGGCATTCTTATAAACCACTTTATATGAAAATAACGTAATATTATCCCGTCTTTTGAGAATACGAGTTTAGTTGATTTTTCGAAATGATTTTTGTATCGAAAATTTTGCGCTGGGACGCACACGGGTCAAACCGTAATCCAGATTGAAAAAGTCAAAATACGAAAAATGTCCGGAATTATGAGATTAGCTTAGGAAGGAATTTTCGGAAGAGTTTCGGGTTTTAAAAGCGTAGAAACGGTTGAAGTTGGACGATTCCCGGTTTTATAAAATAGTTTTATAATTATTTAGAAAAATAATTAATAAATTTATAAATCATTATAACATTCCAACAATTACCAAACAAATACCTTAATTATCTATATATTATTTTGAAATTAATATACTCACATTTTATCATATATAAACATCCAAATATTATTATCAATCATCAGATAATTCACCAAAAATTCACGTAATAATCACATAATAATTATTTATTAATAAGAATAATTACACAATATTTCCCAGATGTTACAACCTTCCCGCCTTAAAAGGATTATGTCCTCAGAATCACAGTAAGGATCAGATAATGATATATTCAAGTATCTCACTTTCATTTTTCTCAGGTAAATCTTTCAATCCTATAACTTTTCATAAACTTTATCTTGCAACATCAATCATTGCTCAACAACCTCTTGCTGACATCATATTCTATTATTTGCTCATATGACTCAACTCAAGCCTCCATTGTATATATAATGAAACCAAATTACTCTTCCAGGATAGACACGTATAAATGCCCTATGAATCTGCTATACTTGTGGCGGTAAAGCCAACTCACTAACACTTATCCTGCCTATATTACTGTCTCAAAAGGACCAGCATAACGCATATAAATTTCCTTTTATTTACAATAATAGTTATTCGTGTTTATGAACATTTCCGATAGTTATTGGTTGTTGAACCTCATTCCCACATGTTTCTTTGTTCAGTTAACTTAGTTCGTAATAGCTTCCAATCGCATTTGAGGTTCTTTCATCGTTCCCTTAATCTTCTTTTCCATCTGCGAATGATATACTGAAATCATGGCGTATTCGATTTCTAACGTTATCGAAGTTACAATAGATTTAAGAAGTAACGAGAAAATCTCAAGTGGATACAATTGATGCACAAACGTATCATCATACCTTACTTCCCTTCAATCACAATCGAGTAGAGAGATTTTCTAGCTTGGAGGTATCACTCGCATATTTTAACCCATATTATCATTTATTTTGGTTCCAAGGAGTTCTCATATGAAACTAACTGCAATACTCTCTCTTGACGTCTAGTCACATATAACGTCTATTCTTTTCTTTATGTCATATTATCAGAAAGTCTTCTTTGACATCTATGTCTTGCATCATATTCTTGGAATAACTTAAATCCCTTGAGTTAACGATGTTTAGCCAAATTCCTCTCTTTTAGTTCTGCCTTACTGAATGTTCGTTTATCTAGGAGTCATATACATTACTCCGATTCGACATAATTCATTGTTTTCTAAGTATTTCTGTCATATCTCCAATCAAATAGTATAGATCATTTACAATCAATTTCTAGATCTGATGACGTACCACCATTTCTTCAAACAGCAACTAACCCATTTACTAGACAAGTCGTTCATTAATAAAAGAGAATGGCTAGGTTTGGGATAACCTATCAATAATGATTCAATTGACGTTTTCCCCTATTTCTCTTCATGTCTAGTCACTAGCTAATTCTTTTAGCCCTCAGTACTTAATCGTATTCCTGAGATGCATTGCCTATCTCAATTTACAATGATTTCATCAAATTCTTCACTTTACTTATGTCCAAAAATATTAGATTAAGTAATAATATCGATCAATTCCAATCCATACTTGAATCTGATGGCGCACCACAATCTCCTCAACTTATTCTTTAGGTAAAGTATTCATTAATAAAAGAATGGTTAGGTTTTGTTAACCCATCCCGAATAATTTAAATAACGTTTGCTTCATCTCTGGTTTTCAAGTGATTCTCTATATCGCCCTTTAACGAGCTATACTCATTTTTGAAAAGGTTGCGGTAATAGGTTCACCCTCTGATGCTGGCTTTGATTCTTCAATAAATATGAGATTTACTTATATGCCCGTCTATTTCCATTCTTATTCCATGTCAATCAATAACTTCGTTTAAATTTCCATATCTAATCATAGTCTTAGAATGAATTTCCTATTTTCAAATATAGGCATTTTACTCCATTTCTTACATTAGCTCTGGTAGCCAGACGTTCATAATTTTCTTATATCTTGGACAATCTTATAAAATTTCCTTATCATCCTTTTGATTCCACTTTCCTTTCTAGTCAAGTTCTCCATTCTCATGACTCATTATCTCTTCTTAACATAAGCGATTCTTTCTTTCTAATTGTACTGATTTGGTTATTATTAGATAAGCCATTTTGTGGCTAATACTGGAATAAAAGCTTTCTATAATTATTTGAATTTTTGTCGGCCGAACTATCAAAACGCATTGTCAGCTACTTCCTTAACCTTACCCATATACTCACTAATCGCACAACTTTCATATCCATTCCAACTATTCTCTATCACATCTTTGACTTTTTCGCATTAAAAAAAGGTTTTAGATCGTCGAGGTCTATGCCCGCTATACATCGTCTTTCCTGCGTAATCAAAACATCTCCATCTTTAGTTCATATGCCAACATTGTTATTACATGGTCGCTCTATATTGGTATAACTTCAATTCCTTTAATTCTTGATAATGTTCTCCTCACTCGCATGTGCAAATAACTCTTTAATTATCTTATCTATTGCAAAGGGCATATTTATCCAATTAAATCCCCACACACTTATAGTAACATCGCGCTAATTTTGCTAAACTTCGTAATTCTACTGGTATCCTTACTTCCTCCAAACTTCTCATTGCTTTGACTTCGGATCTAAAAATTATATCATAATTTGACTTAATTTAATTGGAATCGATTTCCATCTAACTGACCATAAGTTGGTAAAATTAACCAATTAACTCTTTTAATTGATCAATCGAACCAAGTGATGACTAGCTAAATAAAATCAGAGACCAATTATATAAAGTCAGTTTGGCTACAACCACTTCTTTCAAGAACCGAGATCGCAATCATTTGGAGTATCAACAGGAATATTAATAACACATGGAAGTATACTTTTACCTTTAAAAGTAGAGTATTTCTAAAAATTCGGGCAACATCTCCTCTATATTATGCACTACCAGTCGGACTCAAGCCGACACCAATCATCAATTAAACAACCAACCAACCAAATCAATCCACCACCATGAACTCATCATTTTACCATACTTCAGAACATATCATACTAATACCTATATATACTACTAACTAACATAACATACATCTTTTTATCAAACTAAGGACATAACCATACCTTTCATTTATTCCATCAAAATATCTCGGAACTCCACTAATAAATATAAAAGTATTATTCTGTCTCTCAAACTTTATTCCAGGATTCTTCTAGTCCATTTTGTTTCGAGCTCTCTAATTTACAATTCATATTACTTATACCTGTTCATAAATCCGTTCTAAAAAAATCTTTTAATCTTATTTCCCACTGCTCACACCGGTATATGGATGCTTTTAAGAACCTATACTGCATCTTTCCACTGATCAACGAATCCTCTGCCCATGAGAATATATGCTTCTTCCCATTACTTAACTTGTCTAACTTCGGATTACCAACACATGGTCTCAACCAATATTATCATAATATGAGAGAATTCATTTAGTTTTAAAGCGTTACTTCTTAAGAAATTTCGTAATTGGATCCCCATTTTTTCATTTCCGCTTATGTCTTTCTATACGGAACCTTCATCGTTGGCTCAGCTATGAGCGTCAAATTTACCATATCTCACTTATTTAAGTTGAACGTCCTAACAATTCCTTGAAGAACACGCTCAAAATTTATTTGTAACCGGAATTTCTTCGGTCTTGAATCTTCATGACAAGTATCTTCCACATATTTGAGGTACGCTTCATCTTTACAATGTATTAATCGACTATCTGGTTATTATTAAGAAATCCTTCATCTACTTCTGTTGTCCCGTCAATCATTTTCCTCGTCTGATGTACGCAGTTTTACTTTCTTATTTCTATGGTTAATTTACCTCATAAGGTTTGCTAACTACTCCAATTCATGCTCAAAAGCTCATACTTGAAACGTATCACGTATACAGATTTCTGCTTCTGATTTGATGTCGTCGTGACAATCGCGTTATTGGCATAATGATTCACATATGTCCACTATTTATTGGCTTGAAAACATCTTTATACTCAACAAGCAATTCTATCTGCTATACGAGGTTATTTTACTTCTTGTAAAACGCCCAAAGAGTAGACTTTACACAAGAAGAGAATTTGTGTATATGATTCTGATTGGAAACTTTTTATAAAGAATAAGAGTACAAGGAATCAATCGAAAGGATCCATAAATCAGTAAGTCATAATTGAAGAGGAAAGAATGAATGATGATTTAGATATGAATGAGACAACCATATTTGTACTCAAGATGGCTAGTCTTTCATACTATATGGCATACAACACATGATTAAGTGGCATCCCACCAGACTCTTCGTCATTTCGATAAAGCGTCACACCATAACACTGCTTGTCTCGATCAAAAAGAAATATTCTAAGAAGAGAAATAATTTGAAAGGGATACAATAAATTTTCTTTCCTTCTTGTCTTATATATTTATCACTGATAGAAGCTCACACGTATTCAAGAATCAAGAAGAGTATACGCAATCGTAGAAAGAATGACATCGTTGGTCGCGATCTACATTTCGCTTTTGCATACTTTCAGGGCTCGTTCGAGTAACAAATTCTAGATCCACGTCAGAGGATAGATTCGAAATATCTTCTGGAAATGCCTTTAACGTTTTAATAATCTGAGCATAATTGTCTTCTCGTTGAATTTTCCGTCTTAACTTCTTGCTTCATCCCTACCATGTAGGTTTCGTATTTTTAGCGTCATGCTTTCATGTTTCATATTTTAGTAGTTCGACCATAATCGCGTTCTTTCTGAATTTATAATCATAATATCTAATTTCTTCTATGCCGTATATCATAACCATTAATCCTGCAATGCCTCAACTCCGTCGATAGGAATATTATTCTTCTTCAATTGTCTGGAAGATTTCTCCATTTTCTTCAATCATCCTCGAGCTTCTTTTGGGTCGACGAACCTATTTTAAACTTTAATAATTTCATAAATTGGATAAATAATATTTTCGTACGTTGATTCGATGGTTGATATTATTAAACAAGGTTTGCACTCTTCTTTCTATAAAATTTTAAACTTTTCCGTATTAACGGCTCTACTTGGCCCTCTGAATTAACAATACTGGGTTTGATCAAGAATTCTTCCGGGTAATCTAATACTTATAACAACAAAAACTCAAGTAGTAATTTGACAACCAAATTTTAAAAACTTATTCTGTTTAAAGAACTTTTAGAAATTCTGTTAAGAAAGTCTTGTTCAAAAACTTGTTTTAAAATTTTGAAAAGCGCACATCTGGTCGTCCTTACTATATGAGTTGGTGGATGTTCTCTTCAATCACAACAAGATACCTATTTGAGGAAATGACCACCTAAGGGTTCATCCACTTTAATATCTCTTCTACTTTTTATTGAATCCATTTTACCTTTGCTAGTCACCGAGAACTTCATTTACCGCTGTATACTACTTCATTCGTAACTCTAACTCCAATGCTGACATCTGGTACTATCTTTGATATTTTTATCATCATCCCTGATGTTGTAGTTATAACCGATTGATGCAATCTGACGTTCTGTCCATATATAAGGTCATATCTTCTTGTTAACCTTAAATATAACTAATAAGGTCGATATGTCGATTCTTGCACGATGCCCAAAAAGTGATAATAAGCTCCTCGCTACAGTGGTGCCTTTAAACTTGCGACGTTGGCTCTTGCTTAGCTTCTATTAACTCATTGCCTCCAGCCTGGAGCTTAACTTACTACGCATTTCTAAGTTGGCTCATACCAACACTTTTCTATCTTTCCTTCTACAAAATTCCCACAGAAATCAATCACGTTTTCCTTTAAAAACTATATGAAAACAGGGTAATTTACCCATTCTCCATCGAGCTGTCGACTCTTAGCAACCATAGGATCTGGGAACTCAATATATTTATAGTGTCAATATATTCGCCTTTCACTTTTCTTAACAATATCCTATCTGACTAATCCATATCGGATCTGTTAATCTTAATTTACACTCAACTCGAACTCAAGATGAGTATACTTACGGTCTTCCTTATCTTATATGACCTGTCAATCCTATCTTACTTCCACCTATTCTTATTTCAGGGACCAATAACCTGTAGCTCTGATACCAACTGTAACAACCCCAAATCCGGGGTCAGGATTGGTTGTCACTTAACAACTTTAAACAATATAAACCTGTATATTAAAACAAATATACATATAACCCTTCATTATTCTGGATCGCTTACATGTTATGGTATGACACAAGAATCTAACCTTCTAAAATTACAATATCTAAATACAGTATTATTAACTCTTTATTAACTTCCTCGTATTATTTTCTCTGACACCTCCAAATTTCTTCAGCTGGGATCTCTCCACTTTTGCTGTCTATTAAGAGCTTTTCACTTTTGTCCTCATTCGATACTGAAAGAAATAAGAGTTCACAAAGTAAGAGTGAGCCAAAAATGCCCAGCAAGTATCATAAATGGTTTCTAGGTATCAGATTAAAGAAGCTTCTGGAAATGATTGTTGAATAATTTCAAAACATCTTTATTTACTTAAAACAGTTGGGTGAACAAAACATCGACCCCCATTGGCCTTTAATCATAAATCATATTTTTCTGTAAAAAATAGTGAACGTTTCAATGATTCATCTCTTTGAATCAAATCTTTATTTAATATTATAATCATAAACTATTTAAGAAGGAATGTCGTTAATGGCAATCAACAATAAATTAGACTGGACACTAGAAACCAACATATGCACTATAACCTGCTGATCAGTCAGGATATAGTGCATAGACCCACCAACATATGGGGTACCCAGGCAACTATGGCCTAATAATCAAGTGTCCAGCCATCCCTGGCCCTTAGGGTCCAGCCATCCCTGTCCCTTAGGGTCCAGCTCATTGTTGGCCCTCATCGTAACCATCTAATCCGTGGAGTATTTTGATGTCAAATTATTTTAATTTCAAACATCCCAATTCAGGGTTCGCAAATAACTCGAAAGAATGGGTATTTGCTCAAGAAATCAATCGATAATCAAGGAACAAGATAAAAAGGCACTTGCATAAATAAGAGTAATTGCAGCGAAATATAAAAACATATAACTATTCTGAACTTAGAATATGAATGAAGAAATATTTGCAGTATTTTAGACGAAAGGTTAGGAATACTTGCCTCAATTGATAACCCTCTGATCTTTAACTATTTGCCATATTACTCTGTCCTGATGTATCTGTATTTCCATTGACAGGCTACTTGACTTTTTTGGTCAATCACCATTTCAGGTTTATCTCTATTCTGAATCCACTCGTTTCATTACTGCACGTAATCAGGCTTTAAGTTTACAATCTTTGTCTGGCCTTTTACAATATTAATTGAATTTTTAAATACCTTCATAAAAATTTTAAAAGCTCAAAATCATTTTTGAATAATTATTTGGCTTAATTATAAATAATTACATTTTATTTAACTATTTATAGATAAAATTAAGTAATTAAATGAATTAATTAATTAATTAAATTCATAAATAATTAATTAAAATAAATTATAAATAATTAAAATAAATTTTGATTTTTGAAAATAATAAAAGAAAATAATTTTTGGAATTTTAAATAATTTAGTTAATTATTAAAAAATAATTAACCAAATTATTTTTGTATTTAAAATCAATTTTTGGATATCAAAAAAGGATTTTTAAATTATTTTTGTATTAAAATTTGCACAAACATCTTTCAGATTTGGGATTGGGAAAGTAAGGATTAAAGGCGGGTAGGAACAAAAGCAAACGGGTCAGACTTCGGACCCTGAAGAACAGCCGGATCTCGGCCCAGAATCCGGCCATCACCGGTGGACATCTGGTGAGTTCCGTTACCCCCTAAAATGGCTCGTTTTCAGATGGTTTTCAGTTCCAATTCAATCGATAGTAACCTAACAGCTCAGAAACGATCCCAGTAATCACAACCGAAGCAACATGCTTCGTTTTTGGCGATCTTTAACAAAATCCGGCCGCAACTCCGGCCAACTACGGGTCGACGTAATTCTTGACCAAACACAGCGTTTTTTAACTCTAATTAAAGCTATGAATTCAGGGAACTTAATATTGTAATCAAAATCAATCACAAATCCATTAATATTCCAGAAAATCGAACTCAAAAAATAACAAAAAGGATGAACTCGACTGTGTTACGACCGGCATTTTGTGTAATATTAATTTTGGACTTGGTATAATATTAGAGCCGAATGTAATTATACTTAATGGTTGTACGTTGTGTGAATGAAAATTTCTGCATTTTAAATTTGCTTTTTGTAGTATATGACTTTTCAAAGCAAGAGTTTATTATTTCCCTTATTTTTTATTTTTAAGGAATATTCTAAACCTTGGAAAATTTTCTTTTAAAAGTTATTTTGTTCACAAATTTCAAAAGTGATTTTATAAAATTTCTAAAAATCCAAGTTATTTTATGGTATAAATTTCATAATTTTTGAACTTGTAATTTATTTTATAAAAATAAATCTTTACAAATTTTATTTGTTATAATTAGCAAATTACATAGAAGCCCTTGCATGCAAATCACCCTTCTATTCTCTCAAAGGGCAAAGAAGACCTTTCCAACCCCACTAACTCATTTGTTGATTACCAAATTACCACACTAACCTTGCATGCAAAATGGCCTAACTTTAGCTAGAGGTCATTTTTGTACATTCTCACTTCCACTCATTATTTTGTCAACCCAAAAGCATAAAACCAAAAACCAAGTGGGAGAAGTCATGTTCACTCACTCCACACTCCAACACACCTCATTTTTTCTCTCCTCCCCTCCCTCTCTCCCTTGCTCTCGGCCGAAGCCCCCATCCCCCACTCCCTTCCATTTTTCATTTCATTCCTCATCTTCCCTAGTGTAAATCTTCTACCTACATTCAGTTTATATACTTCCCAAGAGTTTTGTGACTTGGGAGATGAAGTTTCATGGTTGCATGTGTAGTTCTTGTGTGATCTCCAAAGAGAAATTCTTGATTCTTGTGAATTCAAGAGCTCTCTATGAGATACATTTTATATATGTGTTAACTAAGTGTTTTATGGAGAAACCATGCTTTAAAATCCTTTGCACCCTACTGAAATTTCATTATATATTCATGTTTAGCCATGCATGCTAGTTTTAATATGTTAAAATGATGATAAACCATGTTGTGCATGCTACTCTTTTCGAAATCATGTTTTTATATTTAAAAATCTATAAATTCGAAATTTTGTGCTTGAGATAGATTGTTTCCATGATATATTTCTTATTAATAGATAAGAAAAGATATATTTCATGATTATTAAGGTTAAGTAATAGGTATAAGTCGAATTTGCAAGAATTTAAACTTTATGCCTTAGCCGAAATCTTGTTAAGTGTTTCCATGAGTTGCATGTTATATTTTTAGTTGCATGTTGTTGTTCTTGGGCATGGATGATCTCCCCTCCTGTTGGGGCACTATTTTAGGACATTAATGCACTAGGTTTGCTTTGGTAAAGGTTGGATGCTTGGTTATTAAGTGGGAGTTAAGGTGGAAAGGTATTAGTTAGTGTTGCATTTTTTCAGATTTGATGCACTAATTTATGGGGAAGTTTTTAATGAGCATTTGTTGTGCACTTTGAGGCTCAAGCCACCAGAAGCTAGCACTAGGAGTATATAAAAGGTTTTAGGTGTTTGTTGGAGGTTTGTAAGTCGTTTGGTTAGGTGCACGAGTGAAATCACAGAATCTGTCCAGCAGAGGACAGTTTTGTTGCAACTTAGAAATAGGAAGTTTTGACCATGTCATGGGTAGGCCCTCATTAGGCCCTGTTCGGCCTTAGTTAGAGGGAGTGTCAGAGGAGTTTTTCCATTCATAGTTCATAGGATTTGAGTTAGAACCATGTGTCGCAAGTTAGTTCAAGTCAGGGCGTTTTCTTCCCAGAAAAACAGGGGAACCATGGACTTTAAGCTTAGGCCCAAGGAGGCCCAAGCTAGGCCCTTGAGCCACATCAAGTTTGGGAGATGCCTTATGGTCAGAAGAGTCTAGTGTAGAAGTTTTGGAGGTAAACTTGTAGTTTAAGAGTGTCTAATGCACTCAAGAAACCATAGATGTCATTCTGAAATTTACCTTAGTGAGCACTTTCACTTGTCACGTAGTTTTAGAGCACTTATGAGTGAGACCTAGGTTGACCACTATGGTTGCAAGATAGTATAAATCCAGTAGAGTAAAAGGTCCAAGTGAGGGTCAATAGGTTTTGGATAGTTTAGTAAAGGCACATCGAGTTAGGAGGCCAAAATTTGGAGACTTTGTCAAGTTTAGCGATCAAGTGACTTAGTTGGGGATCGAGATCATCCAAGCCTAGTGTTGCATTATGGTGTGTGTGATACTATTTGATATTAAAATATGATATGTGAGTATATGTGGCTATGTGTACTATTGTATTTATGAGGTGATTAGAAATTGCGTGCATATAGGCCTAAGTGCCATTTGTGTTTAATTTCGGGTTGTAAATAGGTTGAGTTGGTGAGAATATATTATAATGAGGTTATTATTATTTATGTAGGATCTCGAGACGAGGGTAAACTTGCCATAAAGGTCGAGTAAAGCTTCCAGTTGCTCCTACCAGCCAGACCAGACCAGCCTTTCTCAAGGCAAGTGATTCAACCTATTTTTCGTTTACACTGCAAATGTGTGATAATTAGTTCATATATATTGATGCGAGTATCCTGAGTTATCTTGATATACTTGAACCAAGCGATTCTTAAATCTATCTTCGTATTATATAGAAATGCCATGAACCCTCAAGTACATATTACAAGTAGATCAAAAGTCGTATCACGCTAGTATATCAAAGTAATTGGAATGCCATGATAAAATAAAGATTTGATATAATACTTGATTGATCCTCTTGATTAACATGCTATTGATTCCTAAAATATTGACGTCTCACCCTGATGCTTGAACCCCAATAAAAACTTTACCTTGATACCTAAAAGCCAGATATTTTTTTTAAAGTTGTTCTTAATTGATTGATAACCCTTTTTCTTACCCTAAAGTTCGACAATCCTGATATACCTTGAGCTAAAGATCATTTTCTTCATACCTTAACACCCCTAGTATTCATGAAGCTTATCTCATTGATGTTCTAGTACTTGTACCTTGTCGAAAACCATTGTTTTAAGCCTAGTTTGGCATTACTCTTTCATATTATCCAATAGCCTTGCTAAATCTCCTTGTCAAAGTTCTTGTATATGGAAACCTTTCAATTACCCTAATATAGTAAAGTCTAGTGGATCATGGCCCTGAAATTTGGTGACATATTTCCAGTTTTTCAAAGTTGATCTATAATCCCTTGATAAAAATGTTTACTACTTAA
Organism: Apium graveolens; assembly: GCF_009905375.1. Classification (NCBI taxonomy): domain Eukaryota; kingdom Viridiplantae; phylum Streptophyta; class Magnoliopsida; order Apiales; family Apiaceae; genus Apium; species Apium graveolens. Next base: position 52,170,296 of record NC_133649.1, read on the forward strand.
GAGATTTTATTATAAATCGGCATCAGTTTTTGAAATGATTAAAATGTGGATTTTCAGTCCCAAAGGGGGATAAATGTTTTCTTTGAATAGTGGATCTGGACTGAGACGCGAGTCCTTTCCACACTTATATTGTAGGATTAAAAGTTGCCTAGGGATCCCATTAATGTTTTAGAACCCAGCGAGGTTCGGGATTACTTCGCGGCTGATCACCGGCTGTAATCCGTAGCGTCATAAAATGATTTTGATTAAGTTATAATTTTGAAAATGTTTTGATGCAAGCAAATGATGCCATCACCCAAAATTTCATCTCTTGTTATTATTAGTTATATCTTCGCATTGTCATTCTTTAATATATATCTCGATTTATGTTTCGTATCGTACTGTTTAGCACTTGTTTAGCATTTGGCTCACTCCTTGCATTAACCCTGATATTACAGCTAGCAGCTATGGTTAGATTCAAGCAGACAGCACGTAAGACTTGTGACGCCGATGCGTATGTCCGAGCTCAGGTAGAATAAGAGATAGTTTTGTGTGAGGATTCGATATTAAAATCAGTTGTAATAGATGGTACTGTTGGGCTGTTCCAAACCCTAAACTGTAAGATCTTGGATTCGGTTATATTTACTTTCTTTTAAATATTGTAATAGTTATGTAGTTTGTTTGTTAAGTTGGGGGTGTGACAGACTGACTTAATAAAGCAATGGAATGATACGAATTTATACTTAAATCAACTATACACATCACGCTGAAGTTATTAAACACATCAAAACAAACCGAGAATCATCAAATCAAAAATCCCCAATTCAAGCCAAGAACCCTAAATAACAAATTGAAAAATTACCAATCATTCATATGATTTGATGGCAGCTATAGATAGAGCATGAAAATCTGAGCATTTTGGTTACTCATACTTCAATTTCTGAGATCCATATCACCTTCAAATGATTGATTGATCCTCTAAAACACCAAGAACAATTTTTAGAGAATTTTCAGATTTTTATTTATATATTCTGATTTTTATATAATAAAATAATAATTAAATAGTAAATAAATGGTATTTATAGTTATATAAAAATAATACCAGTTGGATCGTATTGAATCGATAAATTAGTTACTTAGCTGCTAAGTAACTACAAAAATGATCCGATTTGAAATCTGAATTGGATAATTATCCAAACCGGGCATTCTTATAAAATACTTTATACAAAAATAACGTAATATTATCCCATCTTTTGAGAATACGGGTTTTGTTGATTTATCGAAATGATTTTCGTATCGAAAATTTTGCGTCGGGACGTGCACGGGTCAAACCGTAATCCGGATTGAAAAGGTCAAAATTTATCAGATTAGGTTAGGAAGGAATTTTCAAAAGAGTTTCAAATTGTAAAAGCGTAGAAACGGTTGAAGTTGGACGATTCCCGGTTTTATAAAATAGTTTTATAATTATTCTGAAAAATAATTAATAAATTTATAAATTATTATAACATTCCAACAATTACTAGAAAAATACCTTAATTATCTATATTTTATTCTGAAATTAATATACTCGCATTTTATCATATATAAACATCCAAATATTATTATCAATCATTAGATAATTTACCAAAAATTCACGTAATAATCACATAATAATTATTTATTAATAAGAATAATTACACGATATTTCCCGGATGTTACACTTACACGTACGACTCTTGAATTAGCTAGGCATTTTCCTAACGCAACACTCATCTTCTTCTCCCAAAAGAAATTCCAGTATCCACATTTTTAAGGTTTTGAACTTGTCGCGAGCAAAAAAAGTAATTGATTGACCAAATTGATGCAGAGTAGCATTAGCACCATCTTGAGGTAATTGAATTTTCCCGGTACATTATTCAAAGAATCATAGTATAGGATTGCATTTGTTTCCTCTAGGATTCCTCTAGGACTTATTCTCCAACATGATATATCATTAGTAAAAATAGACCCCAATTGGAAGCCGACAAAAAGTTTATCCTTGATAGTTTTTGTTTTCGAAGAATTTGTGTTGAGATTATAAACAAAAACATGTGTTAATCCGTCTGGCAATTCGTTAAAAATCCGTACAAACTGATAATCATTAATATAATGCACATAGATAAAAGCTAAAATCGTCCAGTAAGTACGTTTAATATGTGATAGATCCACATCAGGAACAGTTCTACCCTTCCAAATAAGAACGTTTAATATGTGATAGATCCATATTAGGAATAGTTCTACCCTTCTGAATAACAGCATTCCAGATATAAATACCAAATTCGGTATCAAAACATACGAGACCACATGATGTTGCACTTCAACATTTTTTGCGTCAAAATAAGACTGGAGGAAGTGCAAGTCTGGAAAATTCTTAACATTTTTCATCATCACAACGTAAATGTAATAATCTATAAGTTGCCCGAACAATAATAATTTATTATTAAGTTGATAATAATTTTGGATGAAATCACGAGTTTTGGTAAGATGATACCATGATTTTTGAACGTGGCAGCCGTTTTAAAATCTCTTCCAAGATTGAATCAAATCATCTCGAGTTGTACTTTTTGTAACATGATACCAAGATTTCCAAATACCATGCAACGTGACAGGTATTTGACTGACAATCCTTTTGAAATCTCTCCCAGGATGGCAATGAGTATAATGCATAACAAATTAATATTACGCATCATCCTGGGGAGCTTTTCCAGTAAATTATTAATCAAAGTTTTCATGAGGGTCATGCAGGTTCAAGATCTAAGATTATCGACTATGGCAGAGTTGGGGTTGTTCGTCGATTATCTTATACACCCTGCACTTTCCTCAAATAACTATCTTTTTAATCCTATTTGATTTGTGAAAAATGTATGTAATGTAATCATAATTTCGAAATCCAATTACATATATAATTTTATAACTATTAAAAAGTATTAGACATTATTTTATTCACTACAAATTTGAATATTATGTTATTTTTGCAGTATAACTTAAAAAGGTAAAAGAAAATGATAAGTTGCAGGTTGTTGTGTAAGGTTAACGGGGATGGTTTGTTTTCTCATGATTTTTCTTCCTACTCGACGGAAAGGTGATGCATTTTAGTGGTTTAAATTCTCTATGTGAGGCTGAGACTAGAAGTGCAGATGAAGCTTTGGGCCTAATGGGATGCTCCAAACGGACTCGAAATTGTACAAAGAGGGTTTTTTATTCTAACGAATGGGGGCGCCCGAAAAAATTAAAATTTTTAAGGACACGTTTTTTTATAAAAATAAAAAAACATATGCATAAAATAAAATTTTCTTAATACAAATGTGATTAAATATATAATTTTCTTTGTGTTGCCTTTTTTATTATCAAAATAATTAAATCTAGTGTTGGGATATTAAATTTGTACCCCAGAGCTAGCTGGCACCACTTTTTTTAAAAAAAAATAAAATTTCAAGGTAAACTAGACTTTTGATTTAGAAAGAGACCAAATCTAATAATAAAGTCGAAATTCAGGGCACCAAATCTAAAAATTAGAATTTCATTTAAGTGGTCTAAAATTACAACTCTGAATTTAAGCGAAAATTAAATTAAATAATCAAGTCTCGGGCCAAAGACACATCCATTTCTCGAAATTGGAAAACGTAAAATCAAAAAATTCTTTTAAGTGACTTTATTGGGGAAAAAAATTAAGTACTAAACAATCTACTCGCATCCGAGAAACATACATAATGATGGGACAAATGATGGGTTAAAATTTATAGAAGGCCCAAATTTTTATGAAATAAAGACCAAGGTCACTGTCCACTAATTTCGAAACTTGAGCCCACTATATATTTTGAGACATCTAATTAGTCATGACCCCATGAGTATGATGATAAGTCATAATCAACTTAAAGTATATCTATGATAACCCATAATTCAAAATATTATAAGCACACATTAACACTATATTTGAAAGTTAGGCGTAGAAAACAAGGAGCGTCGGCGTAGAAAACAAGAAGCGTCGGCGTAAAAAACAAGGTGCAGGCTTATAAAATTGAGATGAAAGGTAAATCTTATCTTACTATAATTTTTATTCTTTCTTCTTCAAATTAGCCTTATCACTTATAAAATTTTCCATTGCATATTCCAAGCACCAAATTGTAGCATACGGTCTATTAATTTTTTTTTATAAAATCTGAATGATAGATCTAGAAAAACATTCTTCGATTTGCAAATTATTCATTTTCAATCTGCGAAAAATCGTTAGATGCAATTTTTTTCCCTGGTACGTGTTCTCCATATTTCAAGATTAAGATCCATGAAATCATGTTTTATCTTCTTCATCATATCTCATTACAAGTACACATTTGTTATTCATTTCTTCGTTCTTTTATTATGTTTCATCACTTCTAGAATTGTATTTTTAGATTTTCAAGAGCTGATTTGTAAATATTGTGAATTCTTTTTTTCGTGCAAATGTAATTTCAAGATAATAATGATATTTTTTGAATTTTCATTGATAAATGACTTAAGGTTTTTTCAACATAGCTTATTGAAGGAAAATTGCACTCTAAATTATTTTCCATTCCTATGTGAAGATCTAACAAATTGTACATCATTTTTAGTAAAATTGAATTGATTTATTTATTTACTGATGACGCAGATAAAGTAAATAATGAAGAAGATGCTCCCAAAATTAATTGTGATGCGTTGCACAGACCATATATTGTGCAACTTTACACGTGGTGAGAATATTTTTATATTATTATTAAACTAAAATGGTGTTTAACATTTCTAGTTTATATATATACATATACACATATATATATAAACATATCTTCGATAAATCTATTAATACATTTATATCTGTTGTGTTTCATGTTTTACTTTTTAATATCATGGTCAATTTAAAAACATGTGTTATTTTTTACAGCATTTCACAATGCCCATGCTTTAACATTTCAAATGTTAAAATTCTGGGAACAAACCGCTTATGATGGCAACTACTTTCCAGAGGGTACCCCGGAGGTAATGATAAACACATACAAGCAGATGCAACAACAATTGGCTACAATGATGATGAACCCGGAAGAAGCGAACGACAACGAGAGGTTCCAGCATATGATGCATTTTCGTCCTCCCTCGAAAGTGAACTACATGTCACCCAATCCATATCAGCAGACACCATTCCCAAATTACTTCAGCGAGGGGAACCTTACTTGCAACATTATGTAAAGTCATCCATTCGAGCACAATGCGGCTTAAAGTTTTCTCAAGTTCTCGTGCTAGTTTGCTGATGACTTTTGTCACTGCTCTCGATGAACATGCTATAAGGGAACCAATGTTTGGATATAATATATTTGTATTCAATGAATGTTATTTTAATTTTTCTTGTTTAAAAATGTTTATCTCGATGTAAAATTCATGTATAACTATAGTACAGTAATGCTGCATAGGCTTCTGTACTAGCCTCGTAACTGTAAACTATTAAAAATGACATTTTTAAAATGAATATCAGGAATTTTGATCTCTTATAAGAGATTATCGACAAAAAAAGGTTTTCCAGATGATTTACGTACAAAAGGCACTCCTGCATTACAGAAGATTAATTTAAAAAATTTATTTGAAAGTTGTGACCCAGAAAATTTGAAGGTATGTAAAATTTTTTATTTCACAAGAAATAAAATAAAGCTTAAAGTTACATATGCATCTTGATATAGTATAAATTTATATTGGGTAAGATTTCATTCTCATTTTTATAGATTTTTTAGATAAGTAGGTGTCTATTAATTAATTTTAGTGTTTAATGAAAATTTTATATTTTTCAATTTGAGAAACTCGAATCATGAGCTAATAATATATTTAATATTACAATAATAATTTTTTAGGTAATGATAAATTTATATATTTAGTGTTATAATTTCAAAAAAATTGAAATATATGAGTTATGTAACTGAAGATCTCTTTATACATAAGAGTTTATTAATGTTTTTATTTTGTCTAAATTATGATTGTGTTTGTCACAGCAGCATTAGTTGAACAAATTTTCCACCCAAGGATGCCCAAATTATCAAGCCAGGTCTAGTTAGGAACAAATTTTCCACCCAAGGATGCCCAAATTATCAAGCCAGGTCTAGTTAGGTATTAACAAACTGTTTAACAATGTTTTGCTGATGTTCCCTGATGTACCCTCCAAAGAGCATTCACATCAGGTTCCCCATTTACACACTCCTCCTGGACTTCAAATGAGGAATAATTTTAGCAGTCAAAAGTAAATTTCCATATATAGGGGCAAACTGTATACACGGCATCTCAAATGGAGGCCAGGTGTGAAGTTGATATTGGTAGTTAACAATGAAAAGAAAAAAGGTAGAGAATATGGGAAACAAATGGGATATATGATGCAGGAAGAAAAATAGGGATGAGAAAGGTAACCGGATGTGAATGCTCTAAGTATAACTATAAGTCTACCAGCACCGTAAATTGAAAAGAAAAATATTTAGCCCATGTCATATCATAATTCTGGGTCCGCCCCTGATCATTATATTGGTTTGTATTTGATCACTAGCCAATAAATACATATATAGTTATATATTCATCAAAGTGAATAGAATGAGGTTATTATTGTAGTGATTGAACTAATGATGATGACCACTGCCTTTGAACAAACATCGCCTCTTAGAAATAAGAAATGAGATAAAACCCTATTTTTGGAAATAAAAAGTTAGAAATTCGTAAGGCTGAAAAAAAAGACAAAATGTTTTTACAATTAAGATATGAAAATCAAGGAGGACGCAGAATGAGATGACGAGGGGGCCAAAAATTATTTTAACTATCATATATACATAAAATCAATATTTAAGGTTGTTAGGAATATGTTGTGTACTTGATGATAAGCTAAACAAAACACCTTAGTAGATTTAACTTAGTGAATTTTGTAGCACCCGACGGATGATTCAATATAGTCCCGACGGATGACTAATTGATATCCACCGAGTGAGTAGCTTATGTAACAATAAGTAATGTAGCACATTTCTGCAAACAACTTTGTGTATATTCTATAGTAGTATATGAGTCATGTTGACTACTAGTAGATATGCAGATTAGGTTGATTAATTGTAAATATTAGATGTCTTGTAATTCTGCATAAATGAAATGGATTCAAGTGTCAAATAGCTACCCAACGGATGATCAACAAAGCTACCCGACGGATTATCAACAAGGCTACCCAACGGATAACAAGCATGTACCCGACGGATGATCAATTCAAATATCTGTTGACAGTGACAATACAGTCACATGCGTCGGGTGTTTGTACAAGGAATGTGGCAGCCTGTTTAACAGGGTTTTGAGAACAAAGAAGCATTACCATTTTCATGCTATTATGAAGATATTCAAAGATGCTGGAATAGAGTAGTGAAGCAGGATGGAGTTAGACTTGATAGGTTTTGTTTTATTATCCTGTGTTATTACCATGTAAACTTGGTGATATATAAACCAAGTGTAGCTAGTAGAAAAAATAACTAAGCAAACACATTTTAGAAGAGAAATAGAAAAAGCTGTAACTGTTAAGAATTTCTCTGTAGTTTGTTTGTTCACTTGTCAAGCAGCTGTGAGCTATTCAAGCTTTATAGGGTTCTCTTGATATATATATCTATATATATATATCTGGTGGATATATTCAAATCCACCAGAAAGTTTTAAAGACTTGTGTTTTTATTATTAGTTTTTTAATTTATATAATTCTTTCATTCCGCACTTTGCAAATCAAACACTTATATATTATTAAGTTATAAAAGTTTTAAAAATCTCAAAAAGAAGCCAGAATTACGTTCAACCCCCCTTCTATAATTCGTGTTGTATTGTTAGGGAATAACAATTGGTATCAGAGCAAGCTCTTGAAGTACAAAGAGTTTAAAGATCAGAACAAAACAACAAGATGAACAAGAAGGATGTTGGAGTGAAGATTCCATTTCTGGACAAAGACAATTATCACCACTAGAAGGTGAAGATGCACCTACATCTTCTTTCTCAAGATGAGGCCTATATGGATTGCATAGAGAGAGGTCCTCATGTGCCAATGAGAGCTTCAACAGGCAATGAACCATCAGTTCCCAAGCCTAGGTATTAATGGTCAGATCCTGATATTGAGCAAGTTAGGAAAGACAAGAAGGCCATGAATATATTATTCAATGGGGTTGATGGTGATATGTTTGATAACATCATTAACTGCAAAACAGCAAAGGAGGTTTGGGACACAATTCAGATTATCTGTGATGGTACTGAGCAAGTAAGGGAGAATAAGATGCAAGTTGCTAATTCAGCAATATGAGCACTTTCACTGTGAAGATAGTGAGTCTCTCACTGACATTTTTAGTAGATTTCAAAAACTACTAAATGCTCTGAAGTTGCATGGAAGAGTCTATCAGAAAAAAGACTCCAATCTCAAGTTCCTTAGATCTTTTCCAAAGGAGTGGAAACCAATGACAGTCTCACTGAGAAATTCTCAGGATTATAAGGAGTTTACCTTGGAGAGACTGTATGGCATCCTGAAAACTTATGAGCTTGAAATAGATCAAGATGAGAGGATGGAGAAAGGAAGGAAGAAAGGAGGGTCCATAGCACCGGTTGCTGAGTTGGAAAAGGAGAAGGAGGTGAAGGTAGAAGCTGTTGAGTCTACTTCAAGGGTCTGTGAGAACAAGGGCAAGGGGCTGGTAGCTGAAACTGAAGATCATTTGAGCCAAGATGATATGGATGATATTGATGAACATCTTGCATTTCTTTCTAGAAGATTTTCCAAGCTCAATTTCAAGGAGAACTTTGGAGCAGCTAAGCCAAGTAGAAACATGGTGGATAAATCAAAATTCAAATGTTTCAAATGTGGTTTGGCAAGGCATTTTGCCAGTGAGTGTAGAAAGTCAGATTCCAACAAAAAGAAGTTTGAGCCTGTGGATTATAAACAGAATTATTTTGTAACACCCCCAAATTCAAGGTCGGGAATTCGGGTTGTTACGATCACTTAATATTGTCTATTAAATAATTAATCCTCTTTTTACCTCATTACTCGACCTTTTAACCAAACTCACACACACACAGGTTATATGCTCAGAAATATTACTAAATTAACATTAAAGTATTTAAGTTATTACAGACCAAAGGAAATTATCTCAAAAGAGTGAACGCCGAGAACAGCTCAACATGAGACTGGCTCGGGTCACAAATGGTCTTGGTTCAAGTACTCAAAAGGAAACTATCTTTATTCGTCTACCTGAGGTGGCTGGCGGACGAACAGTCTACGGTACTCAAGTGCGTCCCCTACCCGCTTGCGGGCAGTCATCCTGGTTCGGGCCATGCTGGTAATGTGTTGTGATATGATATTTATAAAAGCAAGAGTGAGCAATAATGCTCAGCAAGATATAGATATCCAATATCTAAATATAATCATTTAGGGAAAAACAACCATTAAGTATTGTATATCCAAGGTTTCTAAAAGTTTATATGCTTGTCAATTTTATGAAAGACTCAACTTTAAATGTATCAGTTTAATCAGTTTATACTCGTACTCATTTCATCTCAAAATCTCGATATGATGCTTGAACCAAGATTCTAGGATGGATGTGATATATATATTCATCAACAACCTTATTTAAAACTCAGCCTTATCGGCCTTCTGCTGTAGGTTTCACAACATTTATTCCAAAGTGGAGGAAAGGGACTATACTGGAATAAACCACATACCGGTGATCAGCCGAATACGAAATTTTCTCTACTAGTAGAAGGAATACGAACCTAGCCACCTTTGGGCTTATCAAGACATTACAAGATGGTTGCTCATTTCCGTGCAAGTCCGAAAGTCAATGGTCACAGAGACCATATAACTGTATATTGCGCCACTCCGTGCTTGGTCACTACCCGATACCTCTTCGTGCCGGGTAGGCCACATTCTAGTCCCAAAACAATTATATCATTTACATAAAATCCTTATCGAAGGAATAGATCGTTCTGGGTTGACCTTTAAATAAGATAATTTATTCATCACTTTTAATACAATTGATCCTTGGGAGTTGTCGGAGTTTTGAATTTAAAAATCATTTTCAAACCCTTAACTGTAGTAGAGTTTTACATATGTTGTTCACTTGTTTTTCATTGAGCGAGGAAACAAAACCCTTATGCTTCTAGACTAAGTTCCCTAAGGTTTTGATAAGTTTCAGATGATTGACCTCTTCCGAGAATTTTGAATAATTTAGAAAGTATCCTTGGAAACTATGTCTATTTTTAAATGATTTTTAGAAGTACGAAATATTAAATATTTACGGTCTCATAATATTTTTAAGAAGGGTTCAATGAATTGATAAAACCTTAAGTACGAAATGTTTCTCAATAAGGTTCAATGAATTGATAAAAATCTTAATTAAATACTTAAGACAGGATTGACAGCTTATAATTATCCTTCGAATGGTTACATATGTTTTAGATAGAGCGAATTGATTTAAAAACTTTTCAATATCTCTTTAAGTATTTTCCGGATATTTTAGTAACTCTTTAGGTATTACTTATAAATAAATAATCAAGTAGGATATCCCTTGAGTGAATATTCGATTATCTCTTTTAGTTATAAATCAAATCTCAATCGTTCGCTTAATATGTATGTTACGCGAAAGTACTTTGTTTATTGAAATCGAAATCTTCCGTGTTCGGCTCATTCCGGGATTAAATCGATTTAAAAATATCTCTGACTCCCACTATCTTGTATTATATTAAAATTATGTTTCAATTTCTCATACTCGTATAAAATGAAGTTTGTTTTCGTAAACAATCGCATAATTGGAATGTATTGATATCACAGACAAGCATATATTTTCAAACTGTAAATCATGGCATCAATATCACAACAGTATATATAGCATGGATAATTTGTGTTAGGGTTTCGCAAACTTGCCTCGAGTGCTAGGAGTGGTATGGTCTCGGGGCTTTTGTTGGCGATCTAAAATCAATAACCATGATATAATATTTATTTCACGTAATATTCCCGGTTCTACGCCATTCCTTACGGATATGAAAACACGTAGTATAATCGTGAATCTTCGAATTCCGACGGCCTTTACATTCACTTATTTTCCTCGATAAACAAGAATATGATCTCGGATTTCCAAAATTCCACTATTCATATTTATGACGAACTCCATACGTATTACATAACTAGTTCTAGTTACTATTCACTGAAGTTTTAAAATATTACAAAAATTAGGGTTCTTACATATTTTGAGTTGCTCAATAAAAAAGAAAGGGCTTTCATTACACAAGAAAATGACTGGGCAGAAGATGGATTGGATGAGGATGAAGATGTCAGCTATGTCAATCTAGCCCTAATGGCCAAGTCTGATAAAACAGAAACAAGTTCTTCAAGTAATCAGGTAATCACCACTAACCTACACATTTATCTAAAGCTGAGTGTAATGATGCAATTAATGACATGTCTACATAATTATATCATTGTGTGTTACACTTAAGTCCCTCACTAAGGAAAATGCTAAAATCAAAGAAAACAATCTGTTTTTAAGTGAGAGGAATAATGTGCTAGAGTCTCAGATTATTGAATTTGAAAAATTGAGAATTGAATGTAAGATTGCTAAGGATGAATTAACCGAGTCAATGAAGACAGAGGAGATTTTGATGAAGCAGCTTGAACGAGAACAGGAAGTGATTAAAGCATAGAAATCATCCAGAGATGTTCATGCTCAAATCACTAAAGTTCAAGGTATTGAGTTCTTTTATGATGCATCCTGGAAAAAGAGTAAGGAGAAGCTGGAATCCAATTTGGTTGAAGGATTGCTAACAGATGTAGAATCGACGGATGATGAGAGTCATCCGTCGGATAATTAAAAGGATTATCCGTCGAGTAACATAAATCCTCATCTGTCGGCTGTGAGCAAACCTGTGAGCAAATCCAAACTTGCCAAGTTAAATGAAAAATATGGATCAGTTTCCAAAAACTTTATTCCAGGAGAATCAAGTCAAGTGAAGAAGGAGAAGAAAGTGAATGTTGGTCATCTGTCCATCAAGCAATTAAATGACTGATTAGAAAAGATTGAGGTTAAAACAGAAACTAAAAGGAAAAACAATAGAAATGGGAAAGTAGGGATTAACAAACATAACAACTACACACCTGATAAGTATGTTCCAAGAAAAATCTGTATTAAGTGTGGTAGTATTAATCATTTGTCTGTTAATTACAAACTTTCCATGCCTACTCCTATATCTGTACCATCTTCTTTTCCCAACATGAATGCCATGCCTTCTATGCCTATGAATGTTATGTCTGCTCAGAATATAAATGCTCAATTTTCTAATATGTCATTTGCACATAATCCTTATTATGTTGCATTTAGTATAACTCAAATGCCATTTAGCATGCCTTACGGGAATAACATGTTTGTAAATAATATGCCTTTTCCAGTTAATCAAAATATGCATGATAATTTTGTTTTAATGACTGGTTTCAAAGGTCCAACTCAGATGACTAAGGAAGAATCAGATATCCCCAAGTCAATTGAGATCAAACCTAAGAAACAAAAGAAGAAAGCTAACAAGGCAGGACCCAAGGAAACTTGGGTACCAAAATTAACTTAATTTGGTTTTGATGTGTGCAGGAAACAGAAAGAATCTTTGGTACCTGGATAGTGGTTGTTCAAGGCACATGACTGGAGATTCTACCCTTCTCACAGAGTTCAAGGAGAGAGTTGGCCCAAGTATTACTTTTGGAGATGACATCAAGGGTTATACTGTGGGATATGGCTTGATTTCAAAAGTCAATGTCATCATTGAGGAATTTGCCCTAGTGGATGGTCTCAAGCATAATTTGCTGAGTATCAGCCAGCTTTGTGATAAGGGCAATTCAGTAACCTTCAATTCAGAAGCCTGTGTTGTGACTAACAAAAGAAGCAACAAAGTGGTTCTCACTGGTGTGAGAAGAGGAAATATGTATCTAGCTGACTTCAACTCATCAAATGCAGAATCTGTTACCTGTCTTCTCAGTAAAGCAAGTCAAGATGAAAGTTGGTTGTTGCACAAGAAGTTATCCCATATAAACTCCAATACCATGAATGAGCTTGTCAAGAAAGAACTGGTTAGAGGCATTCCTTAACGCCCCCAAATCCAGGGTCAGGAATCTGGGTCATCACGCAATCCTTCAATCATGTGTAACCTGCATTAACTCAATAATCCAATAATTCCATATCACAGACCCCCAATCTCACACACTCACAAGTTATAGCCTTAGAAACGACGTACAACAAGTATCATCTATTATTAAAACTCAAATGTACTTTACAGGATCTCAAAAAATAATTCATAACCTCTACATGAAGTTACAATAATTACGACTGATATCTTATACCTATCTAATACTCTGGCCCATCTGAGATAAAGTTTCCAGGGATTCTCCCCATGACTACAAGCGACCAAGTCTCACACTGGCATACTGGTAATCTATTGTGATGTGACATTTAAAAGAAAGCAAGAGTGAGCAATAATTCTTAGCCATAATAATGTACAGTATGAAAAGACTGTATGAGAAATTCAAATATAATTCCATATATGATAAATAAGTTTATTCAAAAATAGTTTTTCTCGGTGATACACACCTTCTTTCGAAAAAAATTCTTTTGTGGACTTATTATCCTGCGAATACCTTAATGGTAAACCTAGCACCTAGGCTTGGGTTACGTTATTGCATCACAATTCCAATTGGAAGAATAGGACATTCACTGGAGCCACCGCATACGATGATCAGTCGTACTACGGAAATAGTAACCTTTTCTACTAGTAGAAGGACGATTCCCTTTTTATTATCGGTTATCACCCTGGCCGCATTCGAGCCTTTTTTGTGTCCATCCCTCTCAGGTACACACTTCGTGTTTATCCCTCTCAAGACACGGTTTTGCGTCCATCCCTCTCAGGCACGCATACTCCACATGTTCATCAGTATATAAGATACCTTCTCATGTGGTAGTAAATTGGTAGTCTCCCCAGTCCACGAAGTACTGGAGTCTACCCCTCCTTGTCCTTGTAAAATCCCATCATATCTCTGGAACTTATATTCTTCCCCAAGCATATTGCTTGTTGATAGGTACACTTTGATTTGTATGTATATATATGTACTTCCGAGAATTTTTGGAGGAAGTACTAAGGATGTGAGTTGACCGTTGTCAACAGATTTATTACATACGGGGGAGTTTCTTTTGAAGCTATAATCAAAATATTTAAAATAAGTCGAGATAATATTCTCCGACGATCTGAAATTATTCGAATAATTTTCCGAAAATCAGAATGTATTTTAAATTAGGCTTTATGATTTTTAAATCATAATAAAGCGTTAGATAAATAATTATTAATTAAATATTAATCATTAAATAATTAAACCTCGAATGAGTTCACTTTAAAAGAATATTTGAAATAATATTCCTCAACTAATTTACGTTTACGTAATTTAAAGTAATCTTTAATATTTAATCGGGTTTGAAATAAATAAGCATTGGAGAATACTTCTCCTATAATAAATGATTATTTAAATAATGCTCATTATTCGAACAATAAAATATAGTTGAGGGAATACGATCTTTGGAAATCGTTTTAATAAAAGTTCGAGGTATTTAATATTTCGTAAGTGGATGTTGAGTCCCTTGAAACGTAACTACTATGGACTTTAATCGTCCTATAAATATCACCAGAATGATTCCCGGGTTTTTATTTTATAAAAACAAAACTAACCGACTCTCGGTCTTACAACTTATACATCACGCTCTACCATAGCGCTAATATTCTTAAATAAAGTACCTCTGGGGGTTTTCATCAATTTTTACTGACCGATCCTCGGTCTAAAATATATACACGCCACGCTACTCGCTAGCGTTAACGTTCTCAATTATAAACTCCTCCGGGATACTTCCGGGTTTTTATAAGCTTACACCGACCGACTCTTGGTCTAAATATAACATTTCAAACTCGGTATGAACATATGCTAGAAATTATCAACAATTGAGTAATGTAATACATCTCAGACTTCGTAAAACAGTTTAAAGCAATCTCATGCATATATCACAGTTTTGTAAAATATTCACAACACAACAGTTCTTAAAAGGTAGGGTTTGAAAACTTGCCTGGAATCCAAGATACGTTTTCAGACTTCCTCTCGTTCCGGGTTTTCTATTTAACAAATATCATAATCTTAATCAGCATTCCTACTCTCATCACCAACTTATATTCTAATAAGTTCAATACTTCATAATTTTCAATATTCGACCGACTCGAAATAAGTATCAATCCTTGGTCGAAACGGACGGTCAAAGTAGTCTTCTAGAGTTGACTTTACCGAATGTTACTATTACGCGACTCGCATTCTATCATTTTTAATAAATTGTAAAATTAGAATTTTAATACGAAACCACCTCGAGGAGCTTCTTGAGTGCTCGTAATATTTATCCTAAAAGTTTCATTTTGATAAAATGAATTTAATTAGGTGAAAAGCATTTCAAAAGTTCGGTCAACTACGGAGTTTTACTATTCAAACCGCTTTCACTAAAACATTGATATCTCTCAAACCGTTAACTCAATTGATGCACCGTTTTCGCGTACACGATCTAGACAAAATTTAGAACACATCATTTGAAAATGGTTTTCTGGTAACAGGTGTGAAAATCCCGAAGTGGCACTTTCCTAACAGGGGTTGTTTTTGACATTGGTACTCCGCGCGACCTCGGCTCCGACATTTTTATAAAATTGAAAAATCAACATTTTTACTTGAAACTTTTATGGCAGATAAAAACTCTATTTCTTAATCTCTGTAAAAATTTCATGATTTTTAAATATTTTTAAGTCGATTATTTATATTTACAAAGTTCGTAATTTGTAACAGTTTTGTCGCGTAAATCCCTTTTACTAAAACGGTCATAATTTCTGATCCATAAATCAGAATCAAGCGATTCAAGCGCCTAAACGATCCTCATAATATTGTCTATCATAATCAGGTCTCACTTTTCAGGTAACTACAGTTTATACACTCGGGAACTTCTTCAAAAACTTAAGTTAAGTTTTGTTCATTTTAACGAGGTTACGATTACGATCCGAGTTTCGTTTACGTCTTAAATCATTATACCATCATCAACAACCATCAAATAATTATCTCAACACTAAATCCTCTCAAGAACATCATATTCTTGAGGCAAAAATCATTAACCATAAAACTAATCAACTAAACATCAAGATAATATGAAATTAATCATCAAAACCATACTTATATCCAAGATTCTTACTTTTCTTGAAACTTAAAACTTAAACAAAGTTTGGATGAATGTTTATACCTTCCTTGAAGCTTTTTAATACTTAATAAAGTCCTAATATCCTTGATGAACCCTTGGTCTAGCTTTAGGAGCCTTAAACTTTCATGAAAAATTAAGAAAATAAGTTAGTGATTTTCTAAGTTACTATTCACCCTCAACTTCAAACATTTTTATAAAATTGAGAACTTCATGGATGGGCATGAAATTTGGTGCGTAACTTACCCATGATATGAGATAGGTTTGGTAAAAGTGATTTTTGAATGAGTAGAACATGAGATATGAATTTTTCTCTCCATGGTATTCTTGAAAATCAGCATGGTGTTTTGTGAGAGAGAGAGTTTGTTGCTTCTTGAATGCTTCTCTTGGAAGATTGAATTATGTGACTTGTATATCTTCTAGTATATATATTAGAAATAGATAATGTTGGCAAATATTTGGACAATTCTAGCTAGCATTCCTAGGTTACAAGCTAACTATTTGGCCTTTTAGGCTTTAGCTCACTATTCTTAGCCTTGGATGATCATTCCTACATCTCTAGCTTACTATTTGATAAAGTAACCATGGTTACTTTTCTACCATGGTTGGTTAGCGTGATACGTTTATTTATTCATTTACACGTTTGTTCGGTCGCTTAATCATTTTTGTGATGATTTCTCGTAAACGGTTCGCGGCGTAAATCCTTTCCTATTTATTCTTAATGTTTTGAAGTATCGTTCTTGGATATAAATCCGTTAGGTTTTAAATTCGTAATTATATTGTGATTTCTGTAATCCTCGATGGTTCGTAAATACGGTCATTTTTCAAAGTTCGTTTTCTTCGAAAACTAATAGTGTTTACATACACTCATTTGGTACGTATAATCACAATATCAACTCGGAATCTTAAATTAAAAACTCGTATATGGTGTGGTCACAAAATTTTTTATTAAACCGCAAGGTTACTATTCATAAAGATCTTTTACCGATGTAAAAAATTTGGGTTCTTACAATTCCTCAAGTGGAGTTTTTTAAGGATGGACTGTGTGATGCCTGCCAAAAGGGAAAGAAGATTAAAGCATCATTCAGAAAGAAGCTTGATTCAACAATTGAAGAACCTTTACAATTGCTATACATGGATTTGTTTGGACCAGTCAATGTGTTGTCCATCTCAAGGAAAAGATTTTTCCTAGTAATTGTAGATGATTTCTCAAAGTTCTCTTGGACATATTTCCTAAAGTCTAAAGATGAGGCTAGTGAAATCATTATCAATCACATAAGGCAAGTCAACAATCATCCTGATTTTAAAGTAAGGAGAATCATGTATATGTAGACTATAATTCTAGTAGACATAAATTGGGAGAGATTGTTAGGTATATGTTGTGTACTTGATGATAAGCTAAACAAAACACCTTAGTAGATTTAACTTAGTGAATTTTGCAGCACCCGACGGATGATCAATTATAGTCCCGACGAATGATTCAATATAGTCCCGACGGATGACTAATTGATATCCACCGGGTGAGTAGCTTATGTAACAATAAGTAATGTAGAACATTTCTGGAAAAAACTTTGTGTAGATTCTGTAGTAGCATATGAGTCATGTTGACTACTAGTAGATATGCAGATTAGGTTGATTAATTGTAAATATTAGATGTCTTATAATTCTGCATAAATGAAATGGAGTTAAGTGTCGCTACCCGATGGATGATCAACAAAGCTACCCTACGGATGATCAACAAGGCTACCCGACGGATGACAAGCATGTACCCGACGGATGATCAATTCAATTATCTGTTGACAGTGATAACATAGTCACATATGTTGGGTGTTTGTAAAAGGAATGTGGCAGCCTGTTCAGCAGGATTTTGAGAACAAAGAAGCATTACCATTTCCATGCTATTATGAAGATATTCAAAGATGCTGGAATAAAGCAGCATGGAATTAGACTTGATAGGTTTTGTTTTATTATCCGATCTTATTACCATGTAAACTTGGTGATATATAAACCAAGTGTAGCTAGTAGAACAAATAAATAAGCAAACACATTTTAAAAGAGAAATAGAAAAAGCTGTAACTGTTAAGAATTTCTCTGTAGTTTGTTTGTTCACTTGTACAAGCAGCTGTGAGCTATTCAAACTTCACAGGGTTCTCTTGATATATATATATATATATATATATATATATATATTTATATTTATATATATATATATATGGTGGATACATTCAAATCCACCAGAAATTTTTAAAGACTTGTGTTTTTATTACTTGTGTTTTGATTTATATAATTCTTTCATTCCGCACTTTGCAAATTAACCACTTATATATTATTAAGTTAGAACAGTTTTAAAAATCTCAAAAAGAAGCCAGAATTACATTCAACCCCCCCTTCTGTAATTCTTGTTGTATTGTTAGGGAATAACAAAGGTATATGAAATAATTGTTAATAAGTTATATGTAGCATTAGAGCTATCTGTAATCAAACAATAATTGTTCACTTCTCAGACTAAAGTTATAAACTAAAGCAGAGCAATACAGATGAAAGGATATGTATATAGCATAGATATAATATACATGCGCTGAAAATCCGGGAGAGGTCAAGACCACCCCTGGCCATAGCGTGGGTCAGCTCCTGTATAAAAATATAGTATTTTATATAATTTCCACATGATGATGATGATGATGATGATGATGATGATGATGATGATGATGATGATGATGATGATGATGATGATGATGATGATGATGATGATGATGATGATGATGATGATGATGATGATGATGATGATGATGATGATGATGATGATGATGATGATGATGATGATGATGATGATGATGATGATGATGATGATGATGATGATGATGATGATGATGATGATGATGATGATGATGATGATGATGATGATGATGATGATGATGATGATGATGATGATGATGATGATGATGATGATGATGATGATGATGATGATGATGATGATGATGATGATGATGATGATGATGATGATGATGATGATGATGATGATGATGATGATGATGATGATGATGATGATGATGATGATGATGATGATGATGATGATGATGATGATGATGATGATGATGATGATGATGATGATGATGATGATGATGATGATGATGATGATGATGATGATGATGATGATGATGATGATGATGATGATGATGATGATGATGATGATGATGATGATATACCATAATTATTTATAAAATACTTGACCATAAAATTTGGGTATTTTATGGGTGATGACCATATATAACTTGAAAGGATATCTTCGATATATTATTTATTTTGGTATTTGTACGATTAAACATAAAATTTAAGTATACTTAGATCCTCTCCATTAGGACATGATTTTAATTGATCTGGATCAAAGTCAAATAGTCAAACCATCTAAAATATTTTCAAGACTATTTATAAAGGAGATATTTCATTATTCTAAAACCATCAAAATTTTATTTTATGGAATATATATCTAAGACAATTTGATCAAATAAGAAATATCAAATTATGATATTTTTTTATCACAGTTGCAACATCAATAAGGCAACAAGCTCGAATAAGGAATGTATCAGAAATATTCTTTAGAGATCTCGTGCTAAATTAAAAATATTTTACTCTTCGCTCCTAAATATATTTTACATCCTTAAAAAGATTTTTTATTCAAAGTTTATTAATATTCATGATTAAAGTATTAATATCCATTTTTACACCCATCTGTGTGGTCGTAAAGTAATTTTCTCCAGTTTCATAAAATCAGTTTTTTTCGGAGAAAATTATTCAAAAATACTCAAAAATATTTTCCATCACACAAATACATTTTATATATTAGGAAATATATTTTAAGTATCTATACAAGTCAAAACTTTGGTCAAAATATTCATCTCTTTCATTTCAAGACCAATAGTATTTTTAGTCGGAAGTAAAGGCTGACAGATGCGCTTTAAAATCTAAATAAATACTTCCACATACTAGAATGACTTGAAATTTGGTATTGATCACTTAAATGGTATTTTATATGCATGGTAAAAATTTCGTAGCGTTTCGAGAATGTTTGTCCGGGCACGAATTTCGAGGCTGTTGGTCCCACAGTTAACCACGTTTGACCTAGCTACCATTGACCATTATTGACCAAACTTTGCAGGACATCATTTTATAATATTTAGGTAATTATCATATTTTTATGATATTTATTTAAGAGTTTTTGGGGTGGTCATAATTAATGGTGTTTAATCCTTAATTAAAGTAATTAAAGAATGATTAAAAGAAAAGTAAAATATATATTTAATATATATATATATATATATCAGCTGAGATTAGAATGGATACAAGCTTGTGCTTCCTCCCCACTTTCAAAGAAACACAACCTACTTTCGATGTCATCAATCCATGTGATACACTTCATCCACCATCCATTCCTTCTCAAATCTCAACCATTCATTACACCCAACTTCCTCTATAAATAAACCCCCACCCCAACCAATTTTAACAAAGCTAAAGAGCCAAATACTTGCTGGAAATTTTTCAAGAAGTGCCTCTCTTCATCTCTTTCAAATTCTATACACACACTTCTTCTCAAAAACCTTTTCTCTCTAAATATATACACATATACTTAAGGTTTTTGATATCCAAGCTTAGCTTCACCCAACCAAACTTGTTCCCACCAAGTGAGCTCATCCACCACCACTTTCCGGCCTCCCGAAGGGCTGCCCAAGTTCGTCGATAGTGCCAAAATCCGGCCGAACCTCCGGCGAATTTTTCCGGCGAACTTTTCCGACCGTTTTCCAAAAGTGGTGAGTTTTTAGCTTCTTCTTTGGTTTTATTTATTTTGATCTTTGTACTTAATTTCTCTATTTCACCTCAAGCTCTAATACAAGATCTCCTATAAAGAAGGTTCTCTAAGAAAAGAGAACGAAGATTCGAACTCGGAATTCGAATAAGTACTTGATCTTCAAACTGAAGCTCTAAACGAAGAAGATCTATAATATACAAGTACTTAAATCTCTAAATAACTCCTCACGAGTGAGATTTCATAAATCTCTAAATAACTCCTCACGAGTGAGATTTCATATTTGACATCACGAGTTGGTCAATTACTTGCACTTTATTTATCTCGACCTTGACCAACATATTTCGTGAATATAGTATAATTACGAAAGGTATCGTTTTATAATCTCGCTAACATCTCTAGTGTTCCGAGAGATTATAAATCGATCAATAGTGATCTTCGTAATTTTGTCAAATATATGAGACGAATTAAATCACACGAGTTGGCCAATTACTCGCACTTCTATAATTTGGATCTTGGCCAACGCATAGTTCGTGTATATAGTCCAATTACGAAAGATATCGTATAATCCCCTTCTAACGCCTTAGTGTTCCGTGGGGTTTTTATTCGATATATATAAACTTCGTAATCATCCGTCTAAGCTTCAAAGGTGGAATTAATCACACGAGTTGACCAATTACTTTGCATTTCATTATCTTGATCTTGGTCAACGCATAGTTCGTGTATATAGTATCATTACGAAAGATATCACTTATAACCCCTTCTAGCATCTTCAGTGTTCCGGGGGATTATAAGTCGATCAATAGTAAACTTCGTAATCATCCACCTAAACTTCAAAAGCACAAATTCAAAGCCAATTACTTGCACTTCTATTATTTGGACCTTGGTTAAGAATTATAGATCCTATGAAGTTGCTTGAAGTTAAAAGTATACTTTGACCACATAATCATCAAATCATAAGTATACTAAATCCATAAGCCTAAGAGCTTAAAAGGATAGGTACAATTCCGAGATTGTACCCAAAGTATTCTTCGATCCATAAATACATAATCGAAAGAAGAAGAATACAAAAGAAGTCATAAGCCATAGTGCTTATACATATAAACAAGACTTCTTATTACTCCGATAAACATATATTTCACAAAGACGGAGTAATCATAAGTATAATTGACACATAAATATATATTTCGAGTTAAGTATACGTATTGAGCTTGAAGATCAAAGAAGTCATAATCCATATTGATTATACATATAAAGGACTTCTTATATTACTCCGATTAACATATAATCCATAGAGACGGAGTAATCAAAAGTATACTTGGTATAATATTTTATATCTCAAGTCAAGTATACATATAGAGTATTAATATTCTTATTTGAATATTATACTATCTTTTGGGCTAGTACCGTAACATACTAGTTCAACACATATTTTCTCTATACTTTGTATTTTGTGGATTGTCTTATTAGTTTCGCAGTGAGGTGAGGTGACGTGAGGTGATCTTCGTTCTAAGACCCAAGTCTCATACACACTAGCGGGGAGTTAGTCGTATTTGCACCGTAAAGAAGAGGAAAGACCCAAGACCGGATACTAAGATCCGAGACCGGTGAAAGCTAAGGAAGCCAAGTCCACACAAGGGATCTACATCAACTTTGAATAGATAGCGGGGAGTTATTGTCTAAGATAAGTTGTGTAGGAATTATATTTATTTTGAGGTGGTGACCCTTGTGTTACGCACCAAGATAAATATTTGTAAGCGTGTAAAGGCTTCTCCGCCTACTAAAGGAGCGAGTTTATATTAAGGGAAAATCCTGAGTCCGGGAGAGGAGCTCGGGGGCTGGAGTAGGGGTGAGCGGATCTATTAGAGGTTGCGTCGTTGCGAACCAGGATAAAATTGCCGTGTGGTATTTTCTTTCCTTGCACTTTATTTTCCGCACATATAAACTGCATAACCACTCGGTAAAGTTTTAAAAAGGGATAAAATTATTTTAAAATGCCATAATAAATTTTAAATTGGTAATTAAGTTATTCAACCCCCCTTCTAGCTTAACATAACCCTCATACGGGACCTAACAATTGGTATCAGAGTAGTGCTTTTTAACGTGTTTATTAAGTGATTTGCAGATTTACAGGCACAACAAAAAGTGGTCCAAATGGCGTATATTAATCCCGTTGGTTGTGGTGAAGGATTGTCAAGCTCACGACCTCCTCTGTTCGATGGCACCAACTTTGCAACATGGAAAACTAGATTTTGCATTTATGCAAGATCTCAAGGAGTCAAAGTTTGGATGGCTATCGAAGACGGTGTTCGCATACCTACCAAAATTGTTGATGACATCCTCATCGAAAAGAAGGTTAGTGAATACAATCTCGAGGAAGAAGCCACAATGAATATAGCCGCCAAGGCGAAAATGGCTCTCACAAGTGCACTTGCGGAAAAAGAATACAAAAGAGTAAATAATTGCAAGTTGGCACAAGAGATGTGGAACAAATTAGTGGTAACCTATGATGGAACCACTGATATAAAAGATTCTCGGATGGAAACATTGATCCAAGATTATGAGAACTTTAAACTCCAAGAAGGAGAAAATATCATCGATTTGGAAACAAGATTTACTCGTATAATCGATGAATTATCTCAACTTGGAAAGAATTATACTCAAAATGAAAAGAATAGAAGAGTGCTTAAATCTCTACCTCCAAGTTGGAAAGTTAAAGTTACTACTATAAAAGAGATGCACAATCTAAATGAGTATAAGATTGATAACCTCTTCAGAAATCTTCGTGCTTACGAAAAAGATAATATTCCGAAAAAGGTTGCTCCAAAAGTGGAGGACAAAAAGGAAAATATGGCACTAAAGGCCATATTAATAAATGAAGATGAAAACGATGAGGAGTTAAATGAGGAACTTCAAAATCTCAATGAGAGTGAAATTTCTCTTCTCACGAAACAACTCCGTCGTGTGCTTCAAAGTAAAGCTCAAAGATACGGAAAAGGTTTCCTAAAATCAAATAATCAACAAAGAGTTAAAAACTCTAACGGAAGGCCTAATTACTCCCAAAATTATTCTTCCAACTATAAGAATAATTTTACATCAACAAGCTACAACAAAGGCAAAGGCAATCAAATATGAATACCTATAGTAATGCCAATGTCTCTACTATTCATCCCGTCTACACTCCTCCAAAACCAAAAGATGCATCTCCAGAGGAAACACAAGATGTGTGTTTTGAGTGTAAAAAATCCGGTCACTATAAAAGAGAATGTCCTAAACTTTCAAAGGGATGGTCTCGTGGCTGAAAATGGTTGGGATTTGAGTGAAGATGAAGAAGCTCCAGAAGCTAGTGAAGAAGTGGTGAATCTATGCTTGATGGCTCTCAGAGAAGAAACTACATCTAGGGAAGTCTCCTCTACAAATGAAGAGGTAACATCTAACTACGTCTCAATTAAGTTATTATTAGATGAATCTAATTTATCACTTATGGACATGAATAAACATGATTAATTGGACTTGTGGTAGAATATAAAAATAAATACAAAGATGTTGATCAAAGGCTTCACTTAGTGTGGTCCGAGAAAATGAAAATAGAAGAAATACATCATACTCAAAATAAAGAGTATACTCGGATGATGGACTCAAGAGTCCAAGATGAAAAAGAGATTACATCTCTAAAAGATCAAAACCATCTCATCAAGGTTGAAGTAAATAAACTTCAAGAAAATATAATCAACCTTGAAACAAAGAATATATCACTAATCCTCAAAGAGGAAGATATGGTACATGAAAAGGTTCAATTGAATGAAAATATATGTGAACTTCACGTTGATCTATTGAACCTAAAGATTCAAATGGAATCAAGTGTTCAAAATAAAGAAACATCTTCTAAAGACAATATTGATAAATAAAATGAGCTAATTAAGATCAACGAGCTTACAATTGAAGCTCAAAAGTTTAAAGAAGAAAATCATAAGCTCATAGCTCAAGTTAAGGATCAAGAGATAATCCTTAACAACAAGATTGATGCCTTACAAAAAGATAATGAAAGTCTTGAAAATGTTCTTCAAAGATTTACAAAAGGCAATAAGATGTTGGATCAAATGGTGCATACAAAAACCTCATACAATCATGAAGGTTTAGGATATAATAAGAATTCTCCTCCTAAAAGTAATATTCGGAGATTTCTATCACCAACTAAGACTTTACCCGAATCACCATCGTATAAGTGTTCTTATTGTAACAAGATTGGACACACTGTTCAATATGGTAAATTCAAGAATGGTGAAATTAAGGGGAGCATGTATGGATTCGCAAGGAATCATATAAGAAAGATGATAAGGGTGTGCCTTACAAAAATATGGAATATAAAGATCAAAGGCAACAAAGGTCTCATCAACCTACTACAGTTCCAAATAGAAGCAACCAACATCATGTCAACCATAATGATTATGCACTTAAAAGACAACAATTTCTTAGATATGCATATCATCATGATAATAATAGACATAATGCTTATCATGCTCAATCTAGATTCCATGGTACATCTATAAATTACCCAACTAGGAATTATGTACTTAGAAAGGTTCATGTTCCTAAGGAAGATAATAACATGCCTAGCTATGCTTATAAACATTCAAATGCTCTTTATGATGTACTAACCCCAGGACCTTCAAGACAAAGGGGTACCTATAAATTTAATTAATTTGTTTTGTAGGTTTGTCTTACCGCGAAACAAGATATATGGTACCTTGATAGTGGGTGTTCAAGACACATGACCAGCAACAAGTCACTCTTGAACAGCATTAAAAAGGTTACCGCGGGGAGCATAACATTTGGAGATAATAGCAAAGGAAACATTGTCGGCATCGGGGATATCGGAAATTGAAAGGTTAGAATTTCCGACGTACAACTAGTCACCGGATTAAAGTACAATCTTTTCTCCATTAGTCAACTATGCGACAATGAATACAAGGTAATCTTCTACACTACTCATTGTTCAATTTTAGATAAATCCGGAAAGTTGGTTCTCACTTGCCCCAGAAATAAAAATATTTATATATGCGATATGAGCAAGCAAGTGAGCGTATGCCTAATCACTATAAATGATGATCCATGGCTATGGCATCGAAGATTAGGACATGCCAACATGAAGTTGATAAAAAATTTATCAACTAAAGACCATGTAAGAGGTATACCAAAGTTAAACTATCAAAAAGATCATACTTGTGAAGCTTGCGAAATAGGGAAACAAATTCGAGCCTCTCACACAGCAAAATTTATGGTATCTACCTCAAGACCTCTCGAGTTATTACATATGGATCTTATTGGTCCGGTTCCTATACAAAGTCTCGGAGGTTGTTCATATACGTTAGTAATCGTAGATGATTATTCACGATTTACGTGGATGGAATTTCTCAAAGCCAAAAGCGATGCTTTTGAATCCTTTTCCTCTCTATGCAAAATGATTCAAAATCAACAAAATACGACCATAGTCTATATAAGAACCGATCATGGTAAAGAATTTGAGAATTTCAGTTTTACCAACTTTTGTGATGAACATGGCATCACACATAATTTTTTCACTCCATATACCCCACAATCAAATGGAGTTGTTGAAAGGAAAAATAGAACACTCTAAGAAATGGCTAGCACAATGCTAAATGAATATCGTCGACCAAAATATTTTTGGGCCGAGGCCATGTCGACGGCTTGCCATATTCTTAATCGGGTTTTGCTACGACCTATAAAATAAAAGACTCCTTACGAGATCTATTTTCGCAAAACTCCAAAGTTAATCTACTTTCGAGTATTCGGAAGCAAATGCTTCATATTAAATTCAAAAGAATACCTTAAAAAATTTGATCCTAAGTCAGACGAAGATATATTTTTTGGA
The DNA here is from genome assembly GCF_009905375.1 of Apium graveolens. NCBI lineage: Eukaryota > Viridiplantae > Streptophyta > Magnoliopsida > Apiales > Apiaceae > Apium > Apium graveolens. The sequence goes on from NC_133649.1 coordinate 52,197,264, forward strand.
TACTCGAATAATAGTAAAGCTTACCGAGTGTTTAATCTAAAGTCGCTTGTGGTGGAAGAATCAATGAATGTAACATTTGATGAAAGTAAACCCCTTACAAAATATAAAGATCTTGTTGATCAAGAAAATGTCGAGAAAGATGATATTGAAATTATCATTTGACAATTTGAAAATATGGATCTCGGGAGTCCCGTCAATAAGAATCCATTAGAAATAGACGAAAGAGAGGATGAACTACCCAAAGCCATTCCTACTATAAGAAGTCATCCACTTGAAAATGTTCTTGGAGACTTAAGGAAGGGAGTTCAAACGCGGTCACAAGTTCAAAACGTTGTGAATCATCTTAGCTTTTTATCTCAAATAGAACCTAAGACCGCTAAAGAGGCTTTATTAGACTAGGATTGGATCTCTGCAATGCAAGAGGAACTACTCCAATTTACTCGAAGTAAAGTTTGGGAACTTGTCCCAAAGCCTCGTAATACCTCTATAATTGGCACCAAATGGGTATTTCAAAATAAATTAGATGAAAATGGAACGGTAGTTCGAAATAAAGCGAGATTAGTCGCACAAGGATATACCCAAATGGAAGGCATAGACTTTGATGAAACATATGCGCCGGTAGCAAGAATAGAAACAATAAGAATGCTACTAGCCTATGCATGTCATAAAAATATCAAAGTATATTAGAAGAAGAAGTATATGTCAAACAACCTCCCGGTTTTGAAGATGCAAACCATCCAGATTACGTCTATAAATTATATAAGGGTATGGGTTAAAACAAGCTCCAAGAGCTTGGTACGAAAGGTTGAGCAAGTTCCTCTTAGAAAAATAAATTTAGAATGGGAACGGCCGATAGAACCTTATTTACGAGGCAAGAAAATGATGATATATTGCTCGTACAAATATACGTAGATGACATCATCTTTGGTTCAATAAATGATACACTATACAAAGAATTCTCGGAAAATATGAGTAAAGAATTCGAGATGAGTATGATGGGAGAATTAAACTTCTTTTTAGGATTGCAAATAAAGCAATCAGATGAAAGCATCCATATCTCTCAATCAAAATATTGTAAAGAGATGTTGAAAAAGTTCGAAATGGAAAATGCCAAACTCATCTCTACTCCTATGTCTAAACCCGATAAATTAACGGAAGATCCAAAAGGAATTCCTGTAGACACAAAGAAATATCGAGGAATGATAGGTAGCTTGCTCTATATCACTGCAAGTCGTCCCGATATTCAATATAGTGTTTGTAAGTGTGCTAGATTTCAAGTCGCACCAAAAGAATATCACTTATCAGCAGTAAAAAGGATATTGAGATATCTTAAAGGAACCACTGATGTTGGTCTTCGGTATCCTAAGGGTATACCATTTGACTTAGTATGTTTTTCTGATTCAGACTATGCCGGGCATTTAGTTGACAGAAAAAGTACTAGTGGTACGTGTCAGTTTCTCGGTGGATGCCTAGTTTCTTGGTTTTCAAAGAAACAAAACTCCGTATCCATCTCGACTATAGAAGCTGAATATATACCAGCTGCAAAGTGTTGTGCTCAAATATTATGGATGAAGCAAACACTTGCTGACTATAATATGAAATTTGAAGTGATCTCAATATTAGGTGATAATACGAGTGCTATTGATCTTAGCAAAAATCCCGTATTACACTCAAGATCTAAACATATAGATGTGAGACATCACTTCTTACGTGATCATGTCAATAAAGGGGACATAAAAATGACTCATATAGATACTGAGTTCAATCTCGTTGACATATTGACAAAACCATTGATTTCCGAAAGATTCACTAAACTCCGCTTGGATTTAGGAATGTTGGAATCAATAAAATAGATAGACAATGGAATTTTCATCTATCTTTTGGGATATTTAAATGTATCTAATGAAAAGGATATTTTCTCGATCGAGTTATTAAGTCTCGTAAATTCAGATTTGTCAATAAAGAAATATATTGATCGAATTTAGTGAGATCTTATATAGCTTTTATTAACCGAGAAAATAAACTGTTCAAGTAATTATATAAATTACAATTGAGATTTATAAAGGCTAAATACATATATATATATAATTATTTGGGCTATCAAAAATATTTTCAAAACATATGTATATTTTTTATTCTGAGAAAATATTATATTAATTATAAATATGATTAGTTGGGTTTATCAAAAATCTATTTTTGAAATATATATACTAATAAATAATTTTTGGATTAAATATTATTATTTTTAAATCCAGCCCAAACAATAGTCAAGGCCCAAAGTCATTATAAGACCCAAAAACATATCAATATATACATATATATAAAACCCAGCCCAAAATCATTCTATTTCAGCCCATTTTTAAAAACCCAGAAAATTAAAACGTTTTAATCTAGGCCATTGATCATTTGTTTAGATCAATATAAGCCGTCCATTTTGGTTAATACAAAATTGAATACACTGTTTGCACAGTGCACTCATTCCTAACCCTAGCCTCTTCTCTTATTTCTTCTCCGCCTCTTCCTTCTCTCTGTAAACCCTAGATCAAGTTCATCGTTTTCTTTCAAAAACTCAATGAATATACACAGTTACTATGCTTATTACTCATATCTCATTGTTTATAACATACGATTGAGGATTAATCGTGTTTGGATTGGAAAAACGAATGATTTCGATGATAAAAATCGATGATTCTTATATGAATCCATCGAGAATCATCAAATCAAACATTCGAATCATGTTTATATACATATATACTTTCGTTTTGATTCAATTATAACTAATTTGATAAAACCCTAACCATTTTATTGAGATAATATGCAGGAGAAGAACGAAATCAAGTCTAAAATCAATCAGAGATGAAGAAAAATGAATGCATGCAGAGTTTTAGAAGTTGACTCAGTCTGCGACTGAGTCAACAAGGTAAGACCTATAAGTCAGGCCAGGCTACAGGCTCAGGTATGAACAGATCTAACCATAAATATGTGTTACTGATTTAGTTTCTGTGAAATTGGAGATTTGAAGCATCTATCATTGAAAATTATTGAAATATTTGTGCTATTTGTAGAGACTACTTGAAAAATATACTTATTTCTTTTCGAAATAGACTTGGTTTATGAAATATTTAAGAAAATCAAATTCAAATATAATTAATTGATTATACGAGATCATAAATTGAGATATATATATATATATATATATATATGTTAGTTGAGGAATTTCTTGAAATATGTCCCTGGATTGATATGAACAAAACTCCTTGTGTGATATAAGTGAAAAATCAAATTCAAAGATACATGTTTAAACATATGTGGTCTTAATCTGAGATATATGTTCTATATGTAAGAATGTGCTTGATATATGTCACTGATTTGACTCAAGTAAACCTCCAGTTGAGAGTTACTTAGTGGAATCAAGACTAAAATTAATTATTTGTGTGTCTGTGATCAAAATTGATAAATGTATTAGAAGTATTAGTGAATATAATCATGACTGTTTGATCAAAATTGATGTATGTAACTTGTATGTGAACTTTTGATTGAGATACAACTTTGGTTTGATCCAGAAAAAAAAACTTGACTCTGTTTCTGTGTTATCTGGGAAAATCAAGTTGAGTGTAAGTGTTTAAACATATGTGATCATAACTTGATATAGACATGTGTTGTGTGTAATTGTATTTTAGGTATGTCACTGATTTGATTAAAATAAAACTCCAGGTGTGATTTATTAGGTGAAATCAAGACTACAATTCATTTTATGCTAGTTGTGATCAAAATTGATATATATATATATGTGAATTGTTAGTAAATTCATGTGCAAAATGTATCTTGACTTGAGTTAACTGCTATTCTGGGTATAAAAGTTCTAAATGAATTGAAAACAAATGGATAATGATAAACTGTGGTTAATCTGAACATTTGTGATCTGTAAACATTGTTTTAAATGCAATTATATCTTAATTAAGATAATCATGTTAATTTGATATAACCAAGTGCTCTGTGATTAGGTAGACATATATACATTTGATTCAATTCAAAATATGAACTGTCTTTAGATATGAACTGATTTGGTATAAATTGATTAAGTGTGAACTTTTCTTGATATAATCTGACTCAGTGTGTAAGATGCATAGATAATACTTAATATTGTACAATCTAAAAAATCTATGTGGTCTTATTGAAACAGATCTTTTGTTCACTTAATCAAAAATAACTCAGGCTTGGTTATACTCAATAATTTGATAAAGTCATATTAACTAATCAACTTGTTATTTAGGAATGCATACTGATCCATGGTTATGTTAATGTTTATGAGAATTATATGTTTAACAGTGTATCATGTATCTGGACTCATTGTATCCTATCAGTATCTACTTGAATCAATCTACAATGTGTCATGTGCTTGTGATCTTTTGAAATCTGTGCACTTGTTTGCTCTGTCAGATTTATTTGAATTCAAAATGTGATTTACTTCTTGATTCATTGAACTTCTGTGTACTTCAATCTTTATCTTTACCTGTGATATATGTACTCTTGTACACTATGATTGATTATACTGTGATGATTTAATATAGAATTAATATATGAATTCAAAGGCTTAACTTGAAACACAAGCACACACTGCCCTCACAGAAAGACCTGGAAGGGGAGTGAGTACCTCTGTATCTGGATCACTGCTGTGATTAATGGCCACTTAGAGATCTTAGGACAAAAACTCTAAAATGCCATGAAGAAATTGTGTTTAAATATGACTTAGTGTTTATTCTGTGTGATTGTGTGATATTAATTGTTATCTGAATTAAATGGAATTCCACATGTAATATAAATGCATCAGTTGTGTTAAATGTGATATTATTCTCATTTATTCTTTATCATTTAACATAAGCTACCTATAGATATAAATGCATTATTCTGTGTTAAAAATAAAAAGGTTATTCCATTAATTTCTTTGAAAAGGTGTTACACTTTCTGCATATTCAAGACAGCAAACTGAACATTCTTAAATGCACAATTTGTCATCTTACTAGAGTCTATGTGTTAGGGTATGCTGCACTTCACCTTTATGTCACACAGTTTCCCAAAATCTGTGCACTATGTACTTGAAACAGTTTTAAAATAGTATAATTAGGCACTTCATGTCACTATTTTCCTTTAACTGCTATAAATATATCATGTCCTAGAATAACTAAGTATATACCTAGGATTTGGACTTATGTGACACAGCATGCTTTGGCAAACTGCACTTAATGATAAACACTATTCATGAACAGTAAAAGTGACTTTAAAATGAAATTATTTTCTAAACTGATCTTGGATTTTGTGCAATGTGCATGCATATATACCTGTTACTTGCTGCATTCACACACACTTAGTCAAAGCTTGTCTTCTCTACATTACAAGTCATGAATCCAAATGCAATGTCATATTACCCTAGACCAAGATTAACCATAACCAATCCATATCTACTTCAAGATATAGAAATGAAATAGTTTATCCACCACAAAAATTCTGCCTTCAAAACTGTAAACACTTCCCAGTCCAGACACTCTAACCAAAGAGCCTTGTACAAGAACCCTAGAAAAAGATTTAGAAATCACACCATTCCATTTTATTAAAGCAGAAAATTCCAAATCCCAATTGCTCAAAACCCTAGACCCTCTAAGCCTTTTCAAACAAGGTATACACAAGGAAATCAAACCTCAGAAATGAACCAAACACAAACACAAACACAAACAGTTCCAAACCCCCTCATCTAGACCTTGAAAATCCTTCCAACTCAAAGAAATACCTAGACATTATCCAAACTGTCCAGCCTGACATTTATGTGAATCTAACTGGTGAAGTTGAGAAGGTAATCAGAACTGCTAAATGGGATGGGTTAGTCTTTCATTTGTGTAGAAAGTACTTCATACATTTGATGGGTGAATTCTATTGCAACATGAATATCATATATTGGATATATTTGAGATGTCATGTCTAATATGTTTCATGTTTAGTTTTCAGATCTTAACTAACAGGAAATATCAGTTCTTACTAAAATCAGGACTTACTGGAAGTCAGGACTTAAGGATATCAGGACTTAGATTATCAGAAGATAATATCAGAAGATGGATATCAGAACTTAAGTACTGGAGGACTAACAGTTAAGGAAGGAAGCTGATTTACAGGAAAGAAGATCGAAACTAATACGGAATAAGATATGCATGGAAAGAGTTACGATCATCGAGAAGATCAAATATTGTAACGTAGCAGCTCTCGTGATATTTGTTCATCACTGAGAGAGAACAGTTCCATTGTAATAGAGTTTATTATATCGAATACATTTGTTTTCTGTTACTTGTGCTTTAAATCAATTTGATTGTATTCTACACTGTATTCGACCCCCTTTTACAGTGTTGTGTGACCTAACATCATAAAGGGAGTAGATGGTGTGTTGCATTTTACTACCATTGTGAATAAGAAGGTTATTTGCATTGATAACAAGAGTCTAAACAAATCTTTGAATTTACCTTTACACTTGTGTGAACTTCCTTGTCATGATATTTATTCCTTGTTTGTGTTTAACAAAGCTGAGTATGAGTTAATATTGGGTGTCCTCTATGAGTCTAATGTACCTTTGGGGTTGTGTGATGTTAACTGTGGTATCCATTTTAAGCATTTTAAAGGGGTATTTCAATACTTAGCTTCAATAATTAGGGCCAATGTGTTACCTAAGCCTTATCAAAGCAAGAATTTTGACTTTCATGATGTCAAACTCATTTACCTCCTTTATAATAACAACATAAACTTCAGTATATCCTATGTAATCTTGTTAAACATGATAAATGCTAATCTGGTAGGATACATGCCGTATGGTCTTCTCACTACATGTTTCTTTCTGATGTGTAATGTTCACTTTCCTGAAAAATTTGCTAACTTGGGTGATTCTCATATCACTAAAGACCATATAAGACCTCAGATCTCCCTTACAACTTGTTAACCTCAAGAGGTTGAACCTACTGTACTTCCTTCTGTACTTAGAGAAGAAGACATCTTCCTCTCAAATTATGAGTCTGTGAGAGTCATGATTAGTGAGCTTAAAACTGAACTTAAAAAGGTTAAAATAAAAAATAAGGAGATTAAGTACAAGGTGGCTTACCTAGAAAGTGTAACTATATCCTGTAAGAATAGGATTTCCTATTCGGAGAACCTAGCTGGATCAAACCTAGGGGAACCTAGTTTGATTGACCTAGAGATTGTGAAGTCATTCCAAGTTCCAGTCTCTAATGACTTAGATATGGTTCAGCAATTAGAGGATATAGGCTTGGATGCTAGAGGACCCCCCATTGAACTCTTACCTGATCTAATTCATGTTTGTGATGTGGATGAAAATGTGGTTGGATGATCTGTGTTTGCTGAACTTGAAGTGGTGTTTGATTTTGTGCTACTTAACTCTGCTGATCTGATGTTAACTTTTGTATCTTTAACTTTGTTTATAATGATGGAACTACATGTTGAACATTTAATTCTCTGGGAGTGTATGCACTCTTTTTGCTTTGTAATGCTCAGACAGGTGTAAATGTTTGTTCTCTTTAATCAGTGAACCATACTGATTGAAAAGGAACATTTTTTGCTTCTTGTGAATATAAAATTTGCATTCTGTTACATTCCCTTGCAGTACTGTATTTATGCCTTTATGAATCACTAATATGCATCTACAGGTACTATTGTCAATATACTAAACGGTTGTACTGATAAACTAAGGAAATAATTTCAGTTTGCTGATAATTGAGATAGTTAAACAGTTTGATATCCTAAAACTACAACTGCTTTATTTAAATTTGACTAGTCTACTAACCAGTTGTATTCAGTCCACTAGTTCAAAGAATATATATATGGATTAGCAACTGTGTATACTAATCACTTTACAGATTAACAAGTTCATTTCTCAAAAAACTCACACAGTGCACAAACAAAATGCAAAAGAAGTGTATTTGATATTTACACACTCACACACATCACTCAGGTATGAAAGGTACACAATGTAGGACTTATTCAAACTGTATTGTAATAATTGTTTATTTAACTTATAACATGACAAGTTAGAATTAGTTTAGAACAATTTGAATGTAAACAGTTGGTTCCTTAGAAGGTAGTATTGTTTATCCCATGTAAATTGCAAGAACGATTATGAGTTTAGATAAAAAGGATTGAAGTAGCATGTATTAGTCTTCTGGAATTGTAACAATACAAGACATAGAATGTATTAGGCTCTCACATGTGTAACAATTTCTATTACAAGACTGTACTTTGTATTATTAAATCTGTATAATTCGACAGGGTCATACGTACTTCTACTAAAACATCATGCATGCAACTGAACTAAAATCAAGGATAAATAGTTATATATGTTAGTTCAAGTTTAAAAGACTTGCATAAAATAAATTTGTATTTGCAGTAAAACTCTTTTTGTGATTGCATAAAATGAAACTATTTGTTTTATGTCATAGTATGATTTAATCAAGGTTTAAAAGGTATAAGTAAGTAAATGTTTTCTTATAAAAAGAAGTTATATCTTTAAACTGCAATTAGCATATTTTAGCAGAGTCTTAAAATCCGAAATTGTGCATGCAACAAGGCCAAATAAAACGTGCATAAATGAATTACACTTAACATGTTTCCTTATTATTGAAAGAGATATGTCCTAAGTCCAATCATGTATGAGGATTTAGGAATAACTTTTATGTAATCTGTTTTGATTTCATTGATATTAATAAAAGACTTGTTTTGTTTTTATTGAGGGCTCTATCTATTTTAAGTGTTTAAATAAGATGTAACACAGTTTAGAGTAAAGCTTTTTATGGATTGTGATGAGATCATAATAATGAGACCTAAAAGATGATAACTCTAAACTTAAATAGTTCTGGTCGTAGGATTACTAACTGGTAATTAATAATCCGCAAAGATCGGTACATACTATGCTTGCTTCATTATGAAGGATGTCTGTTCTCATAGACATTTGTGTGGTGACACTATAGCTAGTATTTAGGTGCTTATTATAGAATAAGTTCACTGAACATGACACACACAGCTGAACAACTGATGGAGTTCACTCACGTGTCAGTAGTTGTTCACATAGTGATAGTTGTACAAGTATCCTTAGATTTGAGGTCATCATAAGAATTTGTACACGAAGATAGTGTATGATCAATAAAGGATCTACCCCTTCCAGTGAAGGAAGAGAATGTTCAATGCTGATCCACTTATGCTAGTTCAGGAATCTCTGGCCAGAGTGAATGAAATTAGAAAGGAGTTTCTAATTTACATTAAATAGAACTAAGCATAGTGAATGAGAAAGCAAGTGATTAAATAAGATAGGCTTGACACAAGTTCCATGCCTTGTATTTAATCGTGACATTACAGGGTAGAAGGAATTAATTGTGCGGTAACTATTCACTGAATAGGTTCTTGGTATTCTAAGCAGTGAATTCGTATTATCCGGATAGTCGCGATATGCTGAGAAGTATCCCTCACGATGTAGAATAAATATGATTAATGAATTAGAGAATTTATATAAATAATGATAAAATAGTTTTATTATTATTTATTTCTACTACCGGCTTAATATTGAACCTACAGGGTCACACCATAAAAAAGAATGATTTAATGGTGGAGGAATTAATTAATAATGGCTGATAATTATTTATTTATGAAATAAATAATTAATTGGCAAATTTAATAATTGATTAAATGAGATTTAATTGATTATAAATTAAATAAGAAAAGTTCTTAATATTATTAATTAAGAATTTAATTTTTGGAAATTAAATCAAGAGAGAGAATTATTTCTAAAGTGTTTAGAAAAAGAATTAATAATTAAAAGGTGTTTTAATTATTAGTGAGAATAATAAAGGGTTAATAATAATAATATTTTATGGAAAATTTTCAGCTGAAAATTTTGCCTATAAATATACCATTATAAACCCTATTTTTGCCTCAACCCAAAGATTTACAAAACCCTAATTCTCTCCACCTCCTCCTCCTCCATTACATCGTTTTCTTAGTGGATACCGGTGGAGTGTTTCACACTTGATGAGCAGCTGCTAAGGATCTCCGCTCGTTATTCTTGGATCGCTTTTAAAGGTTAGAAATCGATCCCTCGATTTTATTTACGATCTGTATGCATATTATATGGATTTTATATGTGTAAAATTTTTTTACCATGCTTCCGTGATAGATAAAATCCTACAATGGTATCAGAGCATAGGTTGTATGCATATAGATCTGTGGTAAAAATTTCAGAATTTTATGTGCTTATATTAATTAATTATAATTTTTACAAGTTATATCATGGATTAATTATGACTGATTAGAAATCGTTTCTCAGAATTATTTTGACTGTAGATCTGGGTTCTACAAGTGTTGTTGATCGTCTGGGTATTTTTTTCATAATTTTATGATGTTTGGATTAATTGTTATGAATTTTTGAAGTTGTTTCAATTAAATTTGTAATTAAATATATATATATATAATCTGTTAGTATACATATATATATTTTTTGGCTGTTGTGTTGTTATTGTGAGGGCACGGTGCTCGAAGAAAGAACAGGGTACGGCGGCGGCAACAGTCTGAAACGGGCAGAGGAGCGTGTGTCTGGCTTGCGCGCGTGGGGCACACGCGCTCGTGTGTCACGCGCGGCGCGTGTCAAACACGCGTGGGTCAATGGGCAGCGTATTGCTGACGTCATGCTAACGTCAACAGATGACGTCATGTTGATGTCAGCTTAGGGTTTAGGGTGCGTGCGCGCGTGGGGCGCGTGGAGGATAGTCACACACGCGCCTGACAGCGCGTGTGCGCGTGGGGGCACGTGGATTTGCTTCTTTCGGTGCGTGCGGGCGCGTGCTTTGTCAGAATGAGGCATTTTTAGTGTCGTTGGATTCGTCTTTTCGAGACGCATCTAATGGTATATTATATGATATTTTTTGAAATAGTTTCGAACTGTTTATAGCTAACAATAGTGTTTTAAAGCTAGTTTTGACTGTTTTAATTGCTTTTAAATGCCTCATGTGATACATAGAGATGTATAATGCTTAGACCAATATGCTACATGATTTAATATGCCTACCTTTACGTTTATTCATGCTTATATATGTGATATATGCTTAGTTTATCATGCGATGATAGATTTAGGTGAACTTAATTAACATAAGGCGTTTGTTAGACAATCTAGTATAGTGAAATTATTTCATGACCTTAACAATAATATTATGAATACAATCATGAGATTCTTGTGTTTATGAAACACGTAATTGAATATGAATTTTCAATATTGAGAGAAAGGATGATTCTGTCAACAACATTTTTCTATCTGTAAGAAAGGGTTATTAAGTGACGCCTCTTGACAATGCTCCACCCGATCTGGGAATCATCTGATTATCGATTATTGATTTGAAATATTTAATTTAAAAGGAAGAATCTCTTTATAATATGATTATGATTGTAACGTAATATAATCCCTCTAAAATTAAATAATATCAAGTAGTAATTAGCCAATGACACAACGGGCTTGTGTCGGTCATAGCCTTCCAACATGGTAGAAAGTGGTTCTTATTTTTAAATCATTGTCGTTTTGTGCTACAGCCGAGGGCTTTGATTTCGAAATAAGAAATACTTGTCTATTACATAGAGATGTGTACATTGAATTAGAATCTAAAGGTCGTTACGTGCTACAGTCGTGGGCCGTTGGAGACTGATTCAATTGTACGAAATGTTGGGTTAGACTTGACTTAGAATATTGAGTTTGTCGTGCCACTGCCGTGACTCAATTATTCAAGAGGCTAAAGTTATATTAGGGAATAACATAAGATGTAATTGACAAGAGTTGTCTGCCTATTGAACATCACATGACGTTTCGTGCTACAGCCGAGGTTGTGTGATGGAATGTAGGATCCCTATTCCCACTAACATTATGAATGCTTAATTTTCACTTAGGGGGTTGAATAAATTAGATAAACTAGTGGGAGACACTTATGAATAAAGACCCGATTCATATAGTGTTTTGAAATGAAATTGAATATTTGCTAAGTGTTGTTATGTGTTTATCATTTACAGATTTACTATATTTGTCATGTCTTCTGCATTATCACTCCGGAGCATACTAGATGCTCACAAGTTGACTGGTCCTAATTTAGCTGTTTGTTTTCACTGTAACAAGTTGGGGCACTGGAAGAGGAACTGCAAGGTTTACCTTGCAGAATTGAAGAAGAGGAAGGGTAGTGAGACTACCGCTTCTGATTCAGGCATGTTCATGATCGAAGTTAATATGTCACTAGGTTAAATTTCTACTTGGGTATTAAATACCGCCTGTGGTTCTCATATTTGCAATTCGTTGCAAGGACTAAAGGGAAGTAGGACTCTTGAAAAAGATGAGGTGATTCTACGTATGGGTAATGGAGCAAGGGTTGCGGCCATATCTGTAGGATCATTTAGTTTACATATGCCTACGGGCAAGACTATTATTTTGAATAATTGTTATTACGTTCCCTCTATTGTGAGGAATATTGTTTCTATTCCTATGTTGGATTTGGATGGTTTTTCATTTATTATTAAGAATAATGAATGTTCCATTCTTAGAGATAATGTTCTTTATGGACGTGGTATTTTAAATAATGGTCTGTATATATGTGACGTAGAGCATGATTTACTTCAGATTGAACAAACTCATAAAAGAAAACGAGATGATGAAAATCTGACCTATTTATGGCATTGTAGGCTAGGTCATATTAGTGAAAATAGACTGCGGACATTGCATAAGGAAGGGTTACTTGACCCCTTTGATTTTGAATCATATCCTACATGCGAGTCTTGTCTATTGGGTAAAATGACCAAATCTCCATTTAGTGGACATGGAGAGAGGGCTGCAGATTTGCTAGGATTGGTACACACAGATGTATGTGGACCAATGTCTACGCAAGCCATGGGTGGATTTTTGTACTTCATTACTTTCATAGATGATAGATCTAGATTCGGATATGTGTATTTGATGAAACACAAGTCTGAAGCCTTTGAAAAGTTCAAAGAATATAAACATGAAGTGGAGAAACAAACCAAACACAGTATTATAACTCTTCGACCAGATCGAGGTGGTGAATACTTGAATGGAGAGTTTCTAGATTATCTCAAAGAAAATGGTATAGTCTCCTAGTGGACTCTTCCATATACTCCACAGTTAAATGGGGTATCTGAAAGGAGAAATCAAACTTTGTTAGACATGGTTCGGTCCATGATGAGCTATGCGAATCTTCCAGTATTCCTATGGGGTTATGCATTGGAAACCTCAGCATATTTACTGAATAAGGTGCCTTCCAAATTTGTTCCTCAAGCTTCATATGAGATATGGAAAGAAAGGAAACCGAGTCTTAAACACGTCAAGATTTGGGGATGTCCAGCTTATGTCAAGAAAGTTAACCCAGATAAGCTGGAATCTCGATCCGTAAAATGTAATTTTATGGGATATCCTAAAGAGACTTTGGGGTATTACTTTTACACCGATCATCGGGTGTTTGTCTCTAGACATGCTACCTTCTTGGAAAAGGAGTTTATCCTTGAAGGAAACAGTGGGAGCAAAATTGAACTTGATGAAGTTCAAGAAGCACAAACTACTACGGATCAAGTGGAAACACCTGTTCAGACTGAACAACCTTCTGTGGAACAACCCTTTCATAGGACAAGGAGAGTGTCTCGCCAACCTGAGAGGTATTATGGCCTTGTCATTGAGAATGACAATGAGTGTCAATCATTGATGATGACGACCCTGTGACCTATAATGAGGCTATGAGTAGTGTTGACTCAGAGAAATGGCATAGTGCCATGAAATCCGAAATGGAATCTATGTATACTAACCAAGTATGGACTCTGGTTGAGGTTCCTGAAGGTGTTAAGCCTATTGGGTGCAAGTGGGTATACAAAAGAAAGATTGGAGCAGATGGCCAGGGGGAGACCTATAAGGCCAGGCTCGTGGCAAAAGGATTCAAACAAAGGCAAGGGATTGACTTTGATGAAACTTTTTTGCCTGTAGCCCTGTTAAAATCAATTCGGATTTTGCTTGCGATTGCTGCTTACTATGACTATGAGATCTGGCAAATGGACGTGAAAACGGCCTTCCTCAATGGGTAACTTGAGGAGGAAGTGTATATGACACAGCCAGAGGGTTTTCTTTTTAAGGGAAATGAACACCTAGTGTGTAAGCTGCTGCGAACCATATATGGTTTAAGGCAAGCTTCTCGTAGATGGAATTCCGTTTTGATGAGACAATCAAAGAGTTTGGTTTTATCAAAAATATAGATGAACCATGTGTCTACAAGAAGGTTAGTGGGAGCGCGGTAACATTTCTTGTATTGTATGTGGATGACATACTTCTTATAGGAAATGATATACCGATGCTACAATCAGTCAAAGTATGGCTATCAAAGAACTTCACCGTGAAGGACTTGGGAGAAGTATCCTACATTCTCGGTATGAAGATCTATATAGATAGATCTAGAAGAATGATAGGTCTTACCCAGGGTACATACATCCAGAAAGTGCTTAAAAGGTTTAGCATGGAAAACTCCAAAAGAGGTCTCATACCAATGAGTCATGGAGTGTCCCTTTCCGGAAAGATGTCTCCTAAGACACCTGAGGAAAGAGAGCGTATGAGTAAGATTCCTTATGCTTCAGCAATAGGATCTATCGTGTACGCGATGTTTTGTACTAGGCCTGATGTTGCTTATTCAATTAGTGTGACGAGCATATATCAGTCCAATCCAGGTGAAGACCACTGGAAAGCAGTGAAGAACATCCTTAAGTACTTGCGAAGGACTAAGGACATTTTTCTTATTTTAGGTGGTGAATCTGAGTTGAAAATAGAGGGTTATACTGACTCTAGTTTTCAATCAGAAAGTGATGATAGAAAATCCATGTCAGGGTACGTTTTTACTCTGAATGGTGGTGCGATTAGTTGGAAGAGTTCCAAACAGTCTACAACGGCTGACTCCACAGCGGAAGCAGAATATATAGCTGCAAGTGAGGCTGCAAAAGAAGCCGTTTGGATGAGGAAATTTGTTTCTGAGTTGGGAGTTATTCCTAGCGTTGAAGAGCCTATTGTGTTGTATTGTGACAACAACGCAACAATAGCACAAGCCAAGGAACCTAGGTCTCATAAAAATTCCAAACATGTCCTGCGGCGCTTTCATATGATTAGGGAGATTATTGAAAGAGGAGATGTCAACGTCGAGTGAGTTGACACACATAACAACGTAGCAGACCCACTCACAAAGCCACTTTCTTAAAGTCACTTTGATCGTCATAAATACCAGAGTGATTGGCTTTAGTACAAGTGGGAGATTGAAAGAGATATGTCCTAAGTCCAATCATGTATGAGGATTTAGGAATAACTTTTATTTAATCTGTTTTGATTTCATTGATATTAATAAAAGACTTATTTTATTTTTATTACGGGCTCTATCTATTTTAAGTGTTTAAATAAGATGTACCACAGTTTAGAGTAAAGCTTTTTATGGATTGTGATGAGATCATAATAATGAGACCTAAAAGATGATAACTTTAAACTTAAATAGTTCCTGGTCGTAGGATTACTAACTGGTAATTAATAATCCGCAAAGATCGGTACATACTATGCTTGCTTCATTATGAAGGATGTCTGTTCTCATAGACATTTGTGTGGTGACACTATAGCTAGTATATAGGTGCTTATTATAGAATAAGTTCACTGAACATGACTCACACAGCTGAACAACTGATGGAGTTCACTCACGTGTCAGCAGTTGTTCACATAGTGATAGTTGTACAAGTATCCTTAGACTTGAGGTCATCATAGTCATCTTGCGTACACTGAACTATGCTTTGGTTTAGTTCTTAGTCTCCAGGGACAATTATAAGGGCTCTACTGGGTATAGAAATTTGTACACGAAGATAGTGTATGATCAATAAAGGATCTACCCCTTCCAGTGAAGGAAGAGAATGTTCAATGTTGATCAACTTATGCTAGTTCAGGAATCTCTGGCCAGAGTGAATGAAATTAGAAAGGAGTTTCTAATTTACATTAAATAGTACTAAGCATAGTGAATGGGAAAGCAAGTGATTAAATAAGATAGGCTTGACGCAAGTTCCATGCCTTGTATTTAATCATGACATTGCAGGATAGAAGGAATTAATTGTACGGTAACTATTCACTGAATAGGTTCTTGGTATTCTAAGCAGTGAATTCGTATTATCCGGATAGTCGCGATATGCTGAGAAGTATCCCTCACGATGTAGAATAAATATGATTAATCAATTAATCATATTTAATGAATTAGAGAATTTATATAAATAATAATAAAATAGTTTTATTATTATTTATTTCTACTACCGGCTTAATATTGAACCTACAGGGTCACACCATAAAAGAGAATGATTTAATGATGGAGGAATTAATTAATAATGGCTGATAATTATTTATTTATAAAATAAATAAATAATTGGCAAATTTAATAATTGATTAAATGAGATTTAATTGATTATAAATTAATTAAGAAAAGTTCTTAATATTATTAATTAAGAATTTAATTTTTGGAAATTAAATCAAGAGAGAGAATTATTTCTAAAGTGTTTAGAAAAAGAATTAATAATTAAAAGGTGTTTTAATTATTAGTGAGAATAATAAAAGGTTAATAATAATAATATTTTATGGGAAATTTTCAGCTGAAAATTTTGTCTATAAATATACCATTATAAACCCTATTTTTGCCTCAACCCAAAGATTTACAAAACCCTAATTCTCTCCACCTCCTCCTCCTTCATTACATCGTTTTCTTGGTGAATACCGGTGGAGTGCTTCACACTTGAGGAGCAGCTGCTAAGGATCTCCGCTCGTTGTTTTTGGATCGCTTTTAAAGGTTAGAAATCGATCCCTCAATTTTATTTACGATCTGTATGCATATTATATGGATTTTATATGTGTAAAATTATTTTACCATGCTTCCGTGATAGATAAAATCCTACAATTTTAAGGACTATAAAACTTTCATTGTTTACTTCAAGCTATGAATACTTAACCAAAAATTTCCCATGCTTAATCAGAAATTAGACTGCATGAATGAAACTGAAAACCAATAAGAAACTACTTGCACTTGTTCAAATATTCCATGTCTTAACATGATCATATAGTTTCTAAATTGGGATTCACCTACTTTTTGTTATCTTCCAAATAAAAGGGGAAGAGAATTTAAAGTGTTTTATTGTAAACTAAAGGGAAATAAAAAGGGAAAAGAGAGTACTTAAATAAATTTAGACCCCTCAATTTTTCAAATGCCTAATTTTGATAGATAATCACTATGCTTCAATATTTTTGAAATATCTAACAAGGTTTTGCAGGATTTATCCTAAGAGAAGAATCAAGCTGAGTCCCATAAACTGTATGTGCAAAAATATTTTAAAACTCATGCATACACCAAGGGGAAGCATACACTTGAAAATTTTAAATTTTATGTTTGTTTGGCAAATACCAAAAAGGGGAAGATTGAAAGGATATCTTCGATATATTATTTGTTTTGGTATTTGTATGATTAAACATAAAATTTAAGTACACTTAGATCCTCTCCATTAGGACATGATTTTAATTGATCCAGATCAAAGTCAAATAGTCAAACCAGCTAAATTATTTTCAAGACTATTTATAAAGAAGATATTTCATTATTCTAAAAACATTAAAATTATATTTTATGGAATATATCTCTAAGGCAATTTGATCAAACAAGAAATATCAAATTATGATATTTTTTAGATTACAGTTGCAACATCGTTAAGGCAATAAGCTCGAATAAGGAATATATCAGAAATATTCTTTAGAGATCTCGTGCTAAATCAAAAATATTTTACTCTTCGCTCCTAAATATATTTTACATCCTTCAAAAGGGTTTTTATTCAAAGTTTATTAATATTCATGATTGAGGTATTAATATCCATTTTTACACCCATATGTGTGGTCATAAAGTAATTTTCTCCAGTTTCATAAAATCAGTATTTTTCGGAGAAAATTATTCAAAAATACTCAAACAAATTTCCCATCACTCAAATACATTTTATATATTAGGAAATATATTTTAATTATCTATACAAGTCAAAACTTTGGTCAAAATATTCATTTCTTTCATTCCAAGACCAATAGTATTTCTAGTCAGAAGTAAAGGCTGACAGAACCGCTTTAAAATCTAAATAAATACTTTCACATACTAGAATGACTTGAAATTTGGTATGGACCACTTAAATGGTATTTTATATGCATGGTAAAAATTTCGTAGCATTTCAAGAATTTTTATCCAGGCACGAATTTCGAGGCAGTTGGTCCCACAGTTGACCACGTTTGACCTAGCTACCATTGACCATTATTGACCAAACTTTTCAGGATATCATTTTATAATATTTAGGTAATTATCATATTTTTTATGATATTTATTTAAGAGTTTTTGGGGTGGTCATAATTATGGTGCTTAATCTTTAATTAAAATAATTAAAGAATGATTAAAAGAAAAGGAAAATATATATTTAATATATATATCAGCTGAGATTAGAATGGATACTAGCTTGTGCTTCCTTCCCAATTGCAAAGAAACACAACCTACTTGCCATGTCATCAATCCATGTGATACACTCCATCCACCATCCATTCCTTCTCAAATCTCAACAATTCATTCCACCCAACTTTCTCTATAAATAAACCCCCACCCCAACCCATTTTAACCAAGCTAAAGAGCCAAATACTTGATGGGAATTTTTCAAGAAGTGCCTCTCTTCATCTCTTTCAAATTCTATACACACACTTTTTCTCAAAAACCTTCTCTCTCTTAAATATATACACATATACTTAAGGTTTTTGATATCCAAGCTTAACTTCACCCAACCAAGCTTGTTCCCACCAAGTGAGCTCATCCAACACCACTTTCCGAATTCCCGAAGGGCTGCCCAAGTTCGTCGATAGTGCCAAAATCCGGCCGAACCTCCGGCGAACTTTTCCGACCGTTTTCCAAAAGTGGTGAGTTTTTAGCTTCTTCTTTGGTTTTATTTATATTGAGCTTTGTACTTAATTTATCTACTTCATCTCAAGCTCTAATACAAGATCTCCAATAAAGAAGGTTCTCTAAGAAAAGAGAACGAAAATTCGAACTCAGAATTCGAATAAGTACTTGATCTTCAAACTGAAGCTCTAAACGAAGAAGATCTATAATATACAAGTACTTAAATCTCTAAATAACTCCTCACGAGTGAGATTTCATAAATCTCTAAATAACTCCTCACGAGTGAGATTTCATAAATCTCTAAATAACTCCTCACGAGTGAGATTTCATATTTGACATCACGAGTTGGTCAATTACTTGCACTTAATTTATCTCGACCTTGACCAACATATTTCATGAATATAGTATAATTACGAAAGGTATCGTTTTATAATCTCGCTAACATCTCTAGTGTTCCGAGAGATTATAAATCGATCAATAGTGATCTTCATAATTTTGTCAAATATAAGAGATGGATTAAATCACATGAGTTGGCCAATTACTCGCACTTCTATTATTTGGATCTTGGCCAACGCATAGTTCGTGTATATAGTCCAATTACGAAAGATATTGAATAATCCCCTTCTAGCACCTTAGTGTTCCGTGGGGTTTTTATTCGATATATATAAACTTCATAATCATCCGTCTAAGCTTCAAAGGTGGATTTAATCACACGAGTTGACCAATTACTTTGCATTTCATTATCTTGATCTTAGTCAACGTGTGGCGCCCTCCAAACCTGGGTCAGAAGTTTGGGATCCACACACACGCCTTATTTATAACCTGCTTATAATAATAATAAAGATAATAATAATATATGCAGTGACCCTACTTACCAACTACCACGAACCGCAACAGGTTAAAGTATGCACACAAGCCAAACACACTAATATAGTACAAACCGTTCAAATCCCAATCATTCAAACTCAAACTGAGTATTAAACTTTATTACAACTTTTACAAATTTAAATTATCCCAAAAGAAGCCTACTAGCTTAGTTCGAACAACCTGAACCCCTAGCTCTCGCGCTGGACTGGGGATCCGCGGTACCAACTGGTTCCTTCTTAACTGGAAAAGAACAGAAACAATATCGCACAAATGATCTAACTAGCTCAGCAAGTCACAATGACAAAACTGAGAATAATGATCATCAGGTGAACATGATTATGATATCAAGTGAACAATGGATTATGATTTAGAATTGGATACTATACTTTTAATTTAAGAACCAAGGTTAGGCTGCTGATCAGTCACGCACTAACCCCGAGCAAGGCATACAACATTGCTCTAACTACTGGATCCAAGGCACACATTGGCCTAACTTGACCATTATATGGTCTGACCACGAATCTGGTCCACAATTTTATAAAAACAATCCAATTCTAACATAATAACAGAATAAGAAATAATAAACAATAACCAGAATCATTAACAACAATAAGTGTTTAACAATAAAAGGGTTTCAATCCTTGTAAGGATCAATAAGATAATTTCAAAGCTTGGATGTTGGGTAATGAAAGAATTGGATAACAAAGGAATCAACGTTTTAGGGTTTCAAAGATTTGGGCTTTCAAAGCATAAAATACAATGGTTTGAAGGTATAAGCAATCTGGTTCCGTGTTTAATATTTAATGTATATGTATTTATGGAGTAGTATTGTATATTTGAGTTTCATGTTTGGGTATACAACAATCAATGGTATAAACAGAATAAGGTTCATGGCTCAAGAACAATAACTGGAATCAGAGTTTGGGTTTCAGTGCTTCAAAGCACTTGCAATATCAACAAGACTATCAAGTACTACAATATCTCGAGAAAATTCAGAACACTTGCCTGGTATTAGCTTACTACACTGCACTCGCTTCCAATCACAACCGTTTTACTCCTCAACTACCTGTTTCTCTTTCCTACGCCTTGCCTCTTCTGCTCACATATCATAAGCATCTATCAAAAATTGACTCATAGAGTTCTATTCAACACATACTTCTATCTACCCTTCGTTTTATCCAAATCCGATTAACGGATTGAAAGTTATGCAATAATCAAGTAAACACCGAGTATATAGACCGATAGTCAATCAATAAGTCACGTATAGCACATAATACATCACGTAATCAATGATATGTCATTTATAAAGAAGTCTCGGGTCATAAATAGGCTTTCGGGTATTTAAAATGATTTTTAAAACATTTTTCGTAATTAAAACGGGTCGTTGGATCAATTTTGGAATAATAAACAGTGTTCGGTTGGCCAGTTCTGGCTTCGAAACAATTTTATAATAATTATCGAGCGTAGGAAAAAAATTTTTATAATAATATTTTAAAGCTCGAAACTATTTTTCGGAATTTTTAAATCATTTTTAAATAATTATATCTAATTAAATAATTAATTAAAATCAATTAATAATTAATTAAATCAATTAATCAATTAATTTTCGAACTAATTGACCAATTAATCAATTAGAAATTAACTGAAATTAATTAACTAATTAATTTATATTTATTTTGGAATTAAAAATAATTTTCGGAATTAAAATACTAATTTTTAGAATTTTCAGAAATTAAAAATGAATTTTTATAATAAAAATAAATAAGAAATATGATTTTTAAACATTTTTAAAACAGGATTCCAATTTTTGCAAAGTCTGGAAACCTGGGGGACCAAACTTCATCGTTTTCAAAAGTACAGGGACCAAACTGCAATTTTGCAGTTCCAGTCGCCGGAAAAGTCGGGGGTGGCCGGAGAACTCACCTTCGGCATCCTCCCACCACCATCACCTCCAGAATTAAACTACATATTATCAGGAACATATCCATGCAAATAAATCATTCTAATCATCCCTGTTCTGGCCGGAAATTGGCCAAGAACATCGCCGGTTTCCGGTGAACATCAAGAATTTTAAAAACACAACTCCCTATGATTCAAGCATTCTCTGTTAACGAGCTATATATCAATCGATTGTAAATTTCATAAGGAACACAACTCACTATAAATCAACAGTTAATAACCCCTGAATCAAAAACCCCCAAATTTCAATTGAAAACATTCATACGGGTTATAAACCCTAATTTTGAAATTTGAAAATTAAACCCACTTTTGAGCATGTTATTGAACTCCAAATCAGACGTATGACATATGAAAATCATCAGGAAAACAAGCTCTACAACATGCAATCATCAAATCATACAAACAATCATCCGAACAAAAATTCATATTTTTAATAAAATAAATTCGAAAATAAATAAATTTCCAGAAAATAAACCTTTGATTCTGCAGGTATATGGATTACAGATTCTGACATAGCTTTTCAAGACCTTCAAATCCAGTACTCGAGCTTTTCAAACAAAGATCAATAACACCTTCAAAAGTTGATTTGATTCTTGGAACAGTTTATGAATATATGATTTTTCTCTGTAAAATTATATATTTATCTGTCTGCAAATGATTTTGATACGAAATAAAATACGGTAGAAGGCTATTTATATTTATGGAAAATTAGTATCCCGTTGGATCAAAACGGTACATTTATTTATAAAAACTGATCCAAACGGTATTGGTTTTCGGGATAATTATCCAAACCAGTACAATTTGTACTGCGGTCTTGGTCTCAGCGCCTGGTTACACGTATTACGAAGTGATAATTGGGATAGTTTAATAAAAAGCTCCCGTTTATCGAAAATACAAGTTTTATTGATTTACCGAGATGAATATTGTATCGAAAATGTTACGCCGGGACCCGCGCAGAACAAACCGTACGCCGGATCGAAAAAGTCGAAACATGGAATATGCTCTGAATATTACAATTAGGTTAGGAAGGAGTTCTCGGAAGAGTTTCGGGTTCCAAAAACGTAACAACGGGTGATGTCGATTGGTTCCCGTTTTTATAAAATAGATTTTAATTACCCGGAAAAAGATTTTAGAAATTTCATATGATTCTTATAAATCCATAAATCAACATCAAAATAATTAGGAAGATATGACAATTATCTATATTTTATTTTGGACATATAAAAATTAAAATACTCAATTAATATTATTTTTGAATATCCAAGTACAGATAACACTTAACAATTATCTCACAGAATAGATACTGAACACACATAATAATTATTTAATAGCAAAAATAATTACAAGATATATCCCGGATATTACATCCTTCCCCCCTTAAAAGGATTCTGTCCTCAGAATCTCCTGAGAAAACAAATGAGGGTACTTTTCTCTCATATCACTTTCTAACTTCCAGGTTGACTCTTCAACCTTTGGGTTTCTCCACAATACTCTTACTAACTTTACCACTTTATTTCTCAATACTTTCTCTCTCTCTTCTAGAATCTCTATCGGACTCTCTACATATGATAAATCTGCCTGAAGCTCTATTGGCTCATATTCTATTACATGCCTGGAGTCTGGATTATATTTCTTGAGCATCGATACGTGAAAAATATTGTGAATGTGCTCCATGTGCGGAGGTAATGCCAACTCATAAGCTACTTTGCCAACACGCTTTAGGATCTCAAAAGGTCCGACATATCTTGGGCTTAGCTTCCCTTTCTTTCCAAACCTCGTTAGTCCTTTCCATGGTGATACTTTCAGTAATACCAAGCTCCCTTCTTCAAATTCCATATCTTTCCTTGACTGATCTGCGTATTTTCTCTGACGATCTTGTGCGGCTATCAATCTTTTCTGGATAATTTCAACAACTTCCTTTGTCTGCTGTACCAGTTCAGGTCCAAGTATTTTGCGTTCTCCTACTTCGTCCCAATATATTGGAGATCTACATTTGCGTCCATAAAGGGCTTCATAGGGTGGCATCCCAATGCTGGCATGATAACTGTTATTGTAAGCAAACTCTACCAGAGGTAAATGTTCGTCCCAACTTCCTTTGAAATCAATAGCACAAACACGTAACATGTCCTTAATTGTCTGGATCGTTCTTTCACTTTGGCCATCCGTCTGGGGTGATAGGCCGTACTCATATTCAGTCTTGTTCCCAAACATTCTTGAAAACTCTTCCAAAATCTTGAATTAAACCTTGGGTCTCGATCAGATACAATAGACACAGGGACTCCATGACGAACTACAATTTCCTTCAAGTACATATGGACTAACTTGTCGAGCGAAAATCTTTCATTTATAGGCAGAAAATGAGCTGACTTGGTAAGTCTATCCACTATAACCCAAATGGCATCATGATTATCCCTTGTCCTTGGTAATCCAACTATGAAATCCATGGCAATATGTTCCCATTTCCACTCTGGAATCTCCAATGGCTGTAACAATCCACTTGGTCTCTGATGCTCTGCTTTAACTCTCTGACAGGTATAACATTTGCTAATCCATTCCGCAATTTCCCTCTTCATGTCTGGCCACCAATAATTCTTCTTTAAATCTCTGTACATTTTGGTACTCCCTGGATGGATGGAATACCTTGAACTATGTGCCTCTTGTAAAATTTCATTTTTCAGATCCGTCACTGGTGGAATCCAAATTCTTGAAGAAAACCTAAGAATACCTTGATCATCCTTCTGCGTGCATAATTCCTCACCTACCAAACGATTTATATCTTGATCCGTTACATTTTCCTGACACTTCTTTATTTTCTCCAACAACTCCGGCTGGAAAGTCATACTGTATACTTTCGCTTCCTCAGGCTTGCAAACTCTAATTTCCAATTCCAATTTCTGAAATTCCTTATATATATCTTCAGGTACTGATAATATATTCAACCTTTCCTTCCGACTCAATGCGTCTGCTACCACATTCGCTTTACCGGGATGATAATTAATCGAGCAATCATAGTCTTTGATCAACTCTAACCATCTCCTTTGCCTCATATTAAGTTCCTTCTGTGTGAATATGTACTTTAAGCTTTTGTGATCCGTGAAAATCTCGCACTTTTCTCCATACAAATAATGTCTCCAAATCTTCAAAGCGAAAACTATGGATGCTAGCTCCAAATCATGAGTAGGATACTTCTGTTCGTGTGGTTTCAATTGCCGTGACGCATACGTAATCACCTTTTCGTGCTGCATTAAAACACATCCTAGTCCTTTGTGAGAAGCATCGCTATAAATTACGAAATTCTCTTGATCGTCTGGAAGTGACAAAACAGGTGTTGTGATTAATCTCCGCTTCAACTCCTGAAAACTTTCTTCGCACTTGTCGTTCCATATAAACTTTTCATTCTTTCATGTAAGCTTTGTCAATGGTGTTACAATCCTTGAGAAATTCTGCACGAATCGTCGATAATATCCTGCCAATCCCAAGAAACTTCTTACCTCAGTGGGTGTTCTTGGTCTCTCCCAATTCGTAATTGCCTCGATCTTTTCCGGGTCCACTTTGATCCCTTCGTTACTGACTATGTGTCCTAAGAACTGAACTTTCTGTAGCCAAAACTCACACTTCGAGAATTTAGCATATAACTTCTTTTTCCTTAAAATTTCCAAAGTTGTCCTCAAATGTTCTGCATGATGCTCTTCCGTTTTTGAATAGATTAAAATATCGTCTATAAACACAATAACAAACTTATCCAAATACTCCTTGAAAATTATGTTCATCAGGTCCATAAACGCTGTCGGGGCATTGGTCAACCCAAAAGACATCACTAAAAACTTGTAGTGTCCATACCTTGTTCTAAAACTTGTCTTTGGTATATCTTCTGGCTTGATCTTTAGTTGATGATATCCTGATCTTAAATCAATTTTGGAGAAATACTTGGCTCCCTTCAACTGGTCGAACAGATCGTCAATTCTGGGTAACGGATACTTATTCTTGATTGTCAGCTTGTTGAGCTCCCTATAGTCGATGCACAGTCTCATGCTTCCATCTTTCTTCTTGACGAATAATACCGGGGCTCCCCACGGGGATATACTAGGTCTGATTACTCCTTTCTCTAACAATTTCTGCAATTGCTTCGCTAGCTCTTTCATCTCAACAGGCGCCATTCTGTACGGGGCCTTGAATACTGGTTCTGTTCCAGGTGCTAAGTCGATCGCAAATTCTATTTCTCTATCTGGAGGAAGTCCTGGTAATTCATCGGGAAATACGTCTGGAAATTCATTTACCACTGGAATATCTTCAAATTTTGCTGGCTCTTGACTTCTGTCAATGACGTATGCTATAAAATGCTTGCATCCTTGCCGTAATAACTTCTTAGCTTGAATCATTGTTAAAAACTTCTTTACTTGCTTCTCGCCCTTGAACGTTATTATCCTTTCGTCAGGCGTCTTCACCGTTACCTTCTTATTTCGACAATCTATCTGGGCATCATGCTTAGATAACCAATCCATCCCTAATATAACGTCAAATTCTCCTAACTTAAATGGTATCAAATCTACACAAAACTTACTACCAGAAATCTCAACCTCACAATTCCCACAAACTTGATTCACAGTTACACGTTCTTGATTTGCTAATTCCACAGTCATTATTTCATTTAAATATTCAACTGGACAATTTAACTTACTAACAAAATCTTGTGAAACAAACGATCGAGTTGCTCCCGAATATATTAACACTTTGGCACATAAAGAATTCACATTAAGCGTACCTGCCACGACATCCGTATCCTGGATCGCATCCTTCACTGACATGTCAAAAACTCTAGCCCTTTGAGTCTCATTCACTGTTGGGGTAGATCCTATAATCCTCAATGCATTACTGACTGGGGCTGGTATCTTGCAATCCCTGGCCATATGTCCTGGCTTCCCACATTTAAAGCATATAAATCCAATGGCTGGAACCTTCACTGCTGGATTTCGGATAGGCTGATCTTTATTTGCTGGCTCTCCTGTTAGCTGATTTCGGCACTCCCTCAAATAGTGCCCTTTCTGATTGCATTTGAAACATACCACATTCAATTTGTTACAAACTCCTCCATGCTTCTTTCCACATACTTGACAATCTGGAAAAGTTAATCTCAATTGATTCGGCTGATTCGCATTAACTAGATGGTTGCTCTGGCCTCCGTCTCCTGCATTCTGTTTCCTGAAATTAAAATTTCTCCCTGGCTGAAACTTGCCCTTCTTAAAATTTGGAAACTTCCCTGGTTGTGACTGACCCTCACTTCCCTCAACTTTCCTTTTCTTGCTTTCTTTCTCCTTCTGGAACATCTCACTCTCTGTCTCTGTGATCATAGCCTTTTGTACCACTCCTGCGTAGGTATCCAATTCAAAAATGGCTACCTTCCCTCTGATCCATGGTTTCAAACCTTGCTGGAATCTTTTAGCCTTCTTCCTGTCAGTATCAACATACGACGGCACACACCTTGACAATTCTTCAAACTTACCCTCATAATCAGTTACCGACATGTTCCCTTGCTTTAATTCTAAAAACTTCAGCTCCATTTGATCTTGAACAAACTGAGGAAAATACTTTTCTAAAAATAATTCCTTAAACCTTTCCCAAGTAATAATATATGTACCTTCCAATGTCTTCACCATCTCCCACCAATAGGTGGCCTCATTCTTCAGATAGTAACTTGCAAACTCAACCTTCTGTTCTTCCTTTACTTTCACTAAGGCAAATGCCTTCTCTATTTCCTTTAACCAAACATTTGCTTCAATTGGCTCTAAGGAACCCTTAAATTCTGGTGGGTTTACTGCCTGGAAAGTTTTAAAAGTTACCTGGGGTTGGTCTGTCTTTGTTGTTGTTGTGCCAGGTAAACTGTTTGTTGGGCCAAGATTTGAAGAATCTAGGCTATTGCTGGGTCCATGGGTCCTGGGTTCACATTCGGGTTTGTATCATCTTGGTTGTTGTTGTTGTTGGTTTCTTCATTCTGGGTGTTGGTGCGGGTATTTCTTCTGGGAGGCATTTTCTGTAAAGAATCAATCAACTTATTTAGCTTTTGAATCAATCTTTTGCATAAAAGAATAGTTTTGTAAAATAGAAATATCTCTTTTTGAAAACAGTTGTAACTAAGTAAATTGCATGCTTCTTTACAGAATATAAACAGTTATGGAAAACAGGGTACATGGTATCACAGGGTATAACTGGTGCAATAAAGTAAATGACAGTAATGGGAAGGAAAAAGGTGCTGATATATATAGATCAAAAGTTTTAGGTAGTACAAGTGTAAAGACGCTTCGAAAGTAAAAACAAAAAGGGTACAACAACCTACTCACTAGTCAGCATAGCTAGTCTATAAAGACAACTCAAAAGTCTACTGGTACATACTACACACCACTGTACATACTACATAACCATAACAACACTGCTCAACATCTCCATCTCTGAATTTCTGGCTCATGGCAAATCTGGACCTCCTATCTCCTCAAGCTCCTTTAGAACCCACTTAGCCCACTCCGCTAGGAAATCAGGGGTGATGTCCTCATGTGTAGCCTCAGCAATCCTCACAGCAGCTGCTCTACGAAACGCCTGGAGCCTCTCCCTAAGTCGCCTCTCACCACTCCCCATCTCTCTGGTACGCATGATATGCAATAACTCCTGCATCTGACCCTGTAGGAATCGCTGCTCCACAAGGCAAGCCTCAAACTGATGAAATGGGATAGGATAGGAAGAGAACTGGAAAGGTACTCCTGTGACTGAATGACTAGTAAAGCCTAAATCAGCAGGTGGGGGTCCTCTGACAGGTGGCCTCATGCTTGGAGGTGGAATAGCCTGCAATGGTACGGGCTGCAACACAGGTGGAAGTAATATAGCCAACACTGGTGGAATAACAGGATGTGGATCCGAAGACGGCACTCCAACTGAAGGCTCTGAGTGATCAGCTGATACATGAATAAAAGAGTCGGCCATCGCGGCTATCTGAAATTATATCGCAATATAAGAATCTCGAACCACGACGCGAATTATACTACTACTGGTTATACCGTAACACTCAACCTCTCGACGTTCTATCCTTCTATTTCTTACTTCTAATCATAAACCTCTACCCATTCCTGTCAACCTAGGCTTGTGTCAGTGACTTATAACCTGTGGCTCTGATACCAAACCTGTGGCACCCTCCAAACCCGGGTCAGAAGTTTGGGGTCCACTCACACACCTTATTTATAACCTGCTTATAATAATAATAAAGATAATAATAATATATGCAGTGACCCTACTTACGAACTACCACGGACCGCAACAGGTTAAAGTATGCACACAAGCCAAACACACTAATATATTACAAACCGTTCAAATCCCAATCATTCAAACTCAAACTGAGTATTAAACTTTATTACAACTTTTACAAACTTAAATTATCCCAAAAGAAGCCTACTAGCTTAGCTCGAACAACCTGAACCCCTAGCTCTCGCGCTGGACTGGGGATCCGCGGTACCAACTGGTTCCTTCTTAACTGGAAAAGAACAGAAACAATATCGCACAAATGAGCTAACTAGCTCAGCAAGTCACAATGACAAAACTGAGAATAATGATCATCAGGTGAACATGATTATGATATCAAGTGAACAATGGATTATGATTTAGATTTGGATACTATACTTTTAATTTAAAAACCAAGGTTAGGCTGCTGATCAGTCACGCACTAACCCCGAGCAAGGCACACAGCATTGCTCTAACTACTGGATCCAAGGCACACATTGGCCTAACTTGACCATTATGTGGTCTGACCACGAATCTGGTCCACAATTTTATAAAAACAATCCAATTCTAACATAATAACAGAATAAGAAATAATAAACAATAACCAGAATCATTAACAACAATAAGTGTTTAACAATGAAAGGGTTTCAATCCATGTAAGGATCAATAAGATAATTTCAAAGCTTGGATGCTGGGTAATGAAAGAACTGGATAACAAAGGAATTAGCGTTTCAGGGTTTCAAAGATTTGGGCTTTCAAAGCATAAAATACAATGGTTTGAAGGTATAAGCAATCTGGTTCCGTGTTTAATATTTAATGTGTATGTATTTGTGGAGTAGTATTGTATATTTGAGGTTCGTATTTGGGTATACAACAATCAATGGTATAGAAAGAATAAGGTTCATGGCTCAAGAACAATAACTGGAATCAGAGTTTGGGTTTCAGTGCTTCAAAGCACTTGCAATATCAACAAGACTATCAAGTACTACAATATCTCGAGAAAATTCAGAACATTTGCCCGGTATTAGCTTACTACACTGCACTCGCTTTCAATCATAACCGTTTTACTCCTCAACTACCTGTTTCCCTTTCCTACGCCTTGCCTCTTCTGCTCACATATCATAAGCATCTATCAAAAATCGACTCATAGAGTTCTATTCAACACATACTTCTATCTACCCTTCGTTTTACCCAAATCTGATTAACGGATTGAAAGTTATGCAATAATCAAGTAAACACCGAGTATATAGACCGATAGTCAATCAATAAGTCACGTATAGCACATAATACATCACGTAATCAATGATATGTCGTTTATAAATAAGTCCCGGGTCATAAATAGGCTTTCGGGTATTTAAAATGATTTTTAAAACATTTTTCGTAATTAAAACGGGTCGTTGGATCAAATTCGGAATAATAAACAGTGTTCGGTTGGCCAGTTCTGACTCCGAAACAATTTTATAATAATTATCGAGCCTTGGAAATAATTTAGAATAATATTTTAAAGCTCGAAACTATTTTTCGGAATTTTTAAATCATTTTTAAATAATTAAATCTAATTAAATAATTAATTAAAATCAATTAATAATTAATTAAATCAATTAATCAATTAATTTTCGAATTAATTGACCAATTAATCAATTAGAAATTAACTGAAATTAATTAACTAATTAATTTAGATTTATTTAGGAATTAAAAATAATTTTCGGAATTAAAATACTAATTTTTAGAATTTTCAGAAATTAAAAAGAATTTTTATAATAAAAATAAATAGGAAATATGATTTTTAAACATTTTTAAAATAGGAATCCAATTTTTGCAAAGTCTGGAAACCTGGGGGACCAAACTTCATCGTTTTCAAAAGTACAGGGACCAAACTGCAATTTTTGCAGTTCCAGTCGCCGGAAAAGTCGGGGGTGGCTGGAGAACTCACCTTCGGCATCCTCCCACCACCATCACCTCCAGAATTAAACTACATATTACCAGGAACATATCCATGCAAATAAATCATTCTAATCATCCCTGTTCTGGCCGGAAATTGGCCAAGAACACCGCGGGTTTCCGGCGAACATCGGGAATTTTAAAAACACAATTCCCTATGATTCAAGCATCCTCTATTAACGAGCTATATATCAATCAATTGCAAATTTCATAAGGAACACAACCCACTATAAATCAACAGTTAATAACCCCTGAATCAAAAACCCCCAAATTTCAATTAAAAACATTCATACGGGTTATAAACCCTAATTTTGAAATTCGAAAATTAAACCCACTTTTGAGCATGTTATTGAACTCCAAATCAGACGTATGACATATGAAAATCATCAGGAAAACAAGCTCTACAACATGCAATCATCAAATCATACAAACAATCATCCGAACAAAAATTCATATTTTTAATAAAATAAATTCGAAAATAAATAAATTTCCAGAAAATAAACCTTTGATTCTGCAGGTATATGGATTACAGATTCTGACAGAGCTTTTCAAGACCTTCAAATCCAGTACTCGAGCTTTTCAAACAAAGATCAATAACACCTTCAAAAGTTGATTTGATTCTTGGAACAGTATATGAATATATGATTTTTCTCTGTAAAATTATATATTTATCTGTCTGCAAATGATTTTGATACGAAATAAAATACGGTAGAAGGCTATTTATATTTATGGAAAATTAGTATCCTGTTGGATCAAAACGGTACGTTTATTTATAAAAACTGATCCAAACGGTATCGGTTTTCGGGATAATTATCCAAACCAGTACAATTTGTAGTGCGGTTTTGGTCTCAGCGCTTGGTTACACGTATTACGAAGTGATAATTGGGATAGTTTAATAAAAAGCTCCCGTTTATCGAAAATACGGGTTTTATTGATTTACCAAGACGAATATTGTATCGAAAATGTTGCGCCGGGACCCGCGCAGAACAAACCGTACGCCGGATCGAAAAAGTCAAAAGATGGAATATGCTCGGAATATTACAATTAGGTTAGGAAGGAGTTCTCGGAAGAGTTTCGGGTTCCAAAAATGTAACAACGGGTGACGTTGGTTGGTTCCCATTTTTATAAAATAAATTTTAATTACCCGGAAAAAGATTTTAGAAATTTCATATGATTCTTATAAATCCATAAATCAACATCAAAATAATTAGGAAGATATGACAATTATCTATATTTTATTTTGGACATATAAAAATTAAAATACTCAATTAATATTATTTTTGAATATCCAAGGACAGATAACACTTAACAATTATCTCACAGAATAAATACTGAACACACATAATAATTATTTAATAGCAAAAATAATTACACGATATATCCCGGATATTACACAACGCATAGTTCGTGTATATAGTATCATTACGAAAGATATCACTTATAAACCCTTCTAGCATCTTCAGTGTTCCGGGGGATTATAAGTCGATCAATGGTAAACTTCGTAATCATCCACCTAAACTTCAAAAGCACAAATTCAAAGCCAATTACTTACACTTCTATTATTTGGACCTTGGCTAAGAATCATAGAACCTATAAAGTTGCTTAAAGTTAAAAGTATACTTTGACTACATAATCGTCAAATCATAAGTATACTAAATCCATAAGCCTAAGAGCTTAAAAGGATAGTTACAATTCCGAGAGTGTGACCAAAGTATTCTTCGATCCATAAATATATAATCGAAAGGAGAAGAATACAAAAGAAGTCATAAGCCATAGTGCTTATACATATATACAAGACTTCTGATTACTCCGATAAACATATATTTTACAAAGACGGAGTAATCATAAGTATACTTGACACATAAATATATATTCCGAGTTAAGTATACGTATTGAGCTTGAAGATCAAAGAAGTCATAATCCATATTTATTATACATATAAAGGACTTCTTATATTACTCCGATTAACATATAATCCGTAGAGACGGAGTAATCAAAAGTATACATGGTATGACATTTTATATCTCAAGTAAAGTATACATATAGAGTATTAATATTCTTATTTGAATATTATACTATCTTTTGGGCTAGTACCGTAACATACTAGTTCAACACATATTTTCTCTATACTTTGTGTTTTGTGGATTGTCTTATTAGTTTCGCAGTGAGGTGAGGTGACGTGAGGTGATCTTCGTTCTAAGACCCAAGTCTCATACGCACTAGCGGGGAGTTAGTCGTATTTGCACCGTGAAGAAGAGGAAAACCCCAAGACCGGATACTAAGATCCGAGACCGGTGAAAGCTAAGGAAGCCAAGTCCACACAAGGGATCTACATCAACTTTGAAGAGATAGCGGGGAGTTATTGTCTAAGATAAGTTGTGTAGGAATTACATTTATTTTGAGGTGGTGACCCTTGTGTTACGCACCAAGATAAATATTTGTAAGGGTGTAAAGGCTTCTCCGCCTACAAAAGGAGCGAGTTTATATTAAGGGAAAATTCCGAGTCCGGGAGAGGAGCTCGGGGGCTGGAGTAGGGGTGAGCGGATCTATTAGAGGTTGCGCCATCGCGAACCAGGATAAAATCGTCGTGTGGTATTTTCTTTCCTTGCACTTTATTTTCCGCACATATAAACTGCATAACCACTCGGTAAAGTTTTAAAAAGGGATAAAATTATTTTAAAACGCCATAATAAATTTTAAATTGGTAATTAAGCTATTCAACCCCACCCCCCTTCTAGCTTAACATAGCCCTCATACGGGACCTAACATAACTAAAATAGGAAAATAAAAGACGATTCAAATTGCTAAATTCAAGAACAAAAATGTTGAGCAAAAAAATTAATTAACGACCAGTCCACATACTATTTATTATCTTGTATCTAGTGTCATTGGAAAAAAAATGATTATTTGCAAAATTGCATGTTAAAGCATATAAAAAACTAATGCATAAAATGATTGATGTACGGTATAATTTTGAAATATTAGAGGTAACAGTGTACATGTGAAATGCAGATGGATTACTTCATGAAGGGGTAACCGTACATAAGATATGACATAACAAACCAATTATCGTATCAACTAAATATGTCACGCCAGTTAACGACCAGTTCACAAAGTATTTATTTTCTTGCATTTAACATCATTGCAAGAAAATGATTTTCTGCGAAAGTGCATGTAAAAGCATATAAATAAATTAATACATAAAAGGATTGATGTACGGTAAATTTTGATATGATAGAGATAACGGCGTACACGTGAAATGTAGAGTGCTTACCTCAGGAAGGGGTAACCGTACATTAGATATGACAATAAAGCTCATATTCATTCCAATACATTTGTGTATATTTACGATTTGAGTCTTCAAATTATCCAATAAAAATACTAGTACGATAAAAGGTAAAAGGTAAAAAAAGAATAACACCAACTCAAGACTGTGGAAATTTAATGGTTTTAATTGAGATCTAAATTGACTCAGTTCAATCAATTACCTGTAACGACGAGTTACCAAGTATAAGTGTAAATATGGACAAGAAAGATAGGAGATGGGAAACCACTCAGAGAGAGGTCGTTGGAGGCCGTTATGATGAGAAAATTAGAAGGTGATGAGGTTGGGGGGGAGATGTAAGTACATATCACAGTGTATGTTAATGTAAAATAAATATGTTATCGTGATTAGCGCATGAGGTGGGTATTTAGGGCCAACAAAATGTTAACATGTTATTGGGTCAAGGTATACCCAAAAATGGGTATATATGTTATTTTATCTTATTACAAACAAGTAGGGGCGTACATTCGGTTAACCTAAATAGAGATTTATTTCGGTTAACCGAAATTGAAATTTATTTCGGTTAACCGAGGCTGAAATGCTAAACAAATCCTACTGAAAATTGAATCGAAATTAATCCGATTTTGGAACCGAACAGAAATTAGTAATTCGATTAACACCAAAAATCAAAATTTAAAAAGCGAAATTTAAAAAAGTGGGCAAAACAAGAAAAACAAACATAAGTTTCATTGGTCCTCTTGCTATTCCATCTGCAAGTTAATAAAATTGTTAGTAGGCTAAGTAGTCTATGGTTATAAACCCAAGAACACACATTATTAAAGAAGCACACAATAATCAATAGACAAACTCTATGCTTCACTTTGTTCGGAGGTTCGGGAGCGAGAGCAATAGTAGGGGGACTAAAGGCAAAGACTACTGGAAGGAATCAATTAGATTTAGGCTAACTTAAAAGCATCACTGAGATATGATGAGCATTATTACTATATTATTGCTAATAACTTTAAAACATACATACTATTATTAAAATTATTAAAATTTTAATAATATAAATACTTTTTGAGTTATTTACTTCGGTTTTCCGGTTAACCGCGTCTAATAACCAAATAAACGTATTTTGGGAATATGGTTACCGAAAATTGAACCAAACCGAAATTATTTCGGTTTTCAGTAAAACCGAATTTACACCCTTATAAATAAGTGACAATATACTTAAATTATTCTATATAGTTTAGTTATTACAAAAATATTTTGTTTGCCATCAACCTCAATATTGTGCTTCACATTCTATCAATAATATTTCATCAAACGATTTGCTGACATATACCATATATCACATTGGTACTAATATTTGGATTCCTATAAAAGTATATGAATTTAATATTAAAAAAATATCAACTAAAAAATGCATGAATTAAGAATGCATATGTATTGTAACCGTTCATACCTCTTATTAAATAAGTTATATATATATATATATATATCCCTGTTATATTTTTATATTTATATGGTACAAACAAGTTCAAATTTATATAAATATATTATCTAAGTAGTTTTTATGTATATAAGTACAATACAACCTTGTAGTGACATTAAGTGCAGGGGCGAACCGTGGGCTAGGCTGGGGTTGGCTCCAGCTCAGGT
Source organism: Apium graveolens (assembly GCF_009905375.1). Classification (NCBI taxonomy): domain Eukaryota; kingdom Viridiplantae; phylum Streptophyta; class Magnoliopsida; order Apiales; family Apiaceae; genus Apium; species Apium graveolens. The sequence goes on from NC_133649.1 coordinate 52,233,249, forward strand.
CAAATTTTCCAGCCCATTAATTTTTAGTATTAATTCCTGTTTGTTCTACTTTTAGCCCGAATAAAATTCTTGTAAGGCTCGTTAATATACATGTTAAGCCCCGTAAAATTTTCCAGAGTCTGGCCCTGTAGAATTGTGCAGCCCATTATGCAGAAAATCATGTACGTGGTGATGGGATGTGCTGCTGCTTAAAATAAAAAAAGCAATCCCCCAATTAATTGCCTGCTTTTACAAAGACATCGTCTCTCATGCCTACATCACTTTTCATTCATATCAATGTAGTCTGTCATTAATTGAGTTGATTATTATATTTGTATGTATCAAGTTGTCCTTTTTGTGTAAAATTACAGGTATAAAAGTTGGTGCAAGTAGTTAATTGCGAGTATGGAGTATCAATATGTTATACGTAATTTAATTAAAAAGATCAATCTTTCAATGTGTTAATGCATTTTTTTAGTAATTTAGATATATTGTTACTGTTTGGAATGTGATAGTCGTTACATAAAAATATTATTTTTGGGTCCTACTCATTTTTTAAATAGACCTGTCAAGAATGGACGCGACCCGAGAAATCAATACAAACTCGACACGAATTTTACGAGTTAGGGTTGTTCTTATACGGGTCAGAGTTGAAATTAACCCGAATAAAAAATTAAATTTATTTTATTAAAATTAAAGACATTGAATTATATTCTATTCAAGATAGCAGAAGATATTGATTCAGATTAATTAATTCACTAATTTTATGCTTAAAAGAATCATCGAGTACAACTTAAATGATGTGAATAATTTTTTTTTAATAATAAACTGTATTCTTATTATTAGATTTCCGCGTATGTTGGAATTCAAGTTAATGGTATAGTTGAACTTTGATTTAACATGTGCATGTTAGTTTATTCACTTATCTTTCTATTCAATTCATAATTTTTTTTTACTCCAGCCCTTGTAGATTTAAAATTCTAGGTCCGCCCCTCATTAAGTGTTGTTTGAAATCAGTCACATTTTTAACACATGGACACAGAAAATAATTAAGAACAAATTAATACTTTAGACATGTGTAAGTATGCTCATGCATCAAACTGGCTAAATATTATATTGCGTCTAAGTAGTGGATCTACAAATATATTTTTATTTTACTTTATCGCCTAAACCAATTAATGTATCATTCTTTTTCTCTAGTAATGTTGCTAACTTTTTTGAAATGTATGGTAGGAAATGAATATATATATACACACACACAAAGACACACAATTTACCTTATAATATATATTAAAAAATATATATATGATCATGTTGGTTCTCGTATCGAATGCAATCAAAAGGCTCTTAACATGTCCTAAATGTATATTTGTTAATATTGAATGAGGGAGGGAGAAGAGTTATTACGTCAAAATAAAAAATTTATAAAGACATAAACTCAAATAACAATTATAAAATAAAATTATATATGTGAACAATTTACTATATTCCATAGTAGTTCAAATAACCACAAACATTTTTACAGTAAACTCCATAGATCGCTCTCAGTAGTGGCAATAAATGCATTATTATTTCAGCTTAATGTCAAATATCGAAAAAAAATGTCCTACACAAATGCCACCACATCCTAAAAACTACTTATCATATAAACAAACAAATAAACAATATATCCACCGGACGATAACATGAATATACAATTAACAACAGGAGCTAAAACAACATCTGAAAGGCATATGTCATAGCCTATTTGTTTATTCGAGGATTTAACTCAACTCAAATAAGAATGTAACAAGTAAATAGTGGATCTACCGTCAAATGGATCTCACATAGTAACATCTGTCAAAGGATTCAGAAACAATGTTCATCTACAGACTTGAGGAATTACTTCACTGGAAGAAGTTCAAGAAATTGATCAAGCCTTAGAGATATAAATCAAGATTGTAGATTTAATCAAGTGACAGAGATCTTGTCAGAGTATCAGATAATTACAGGGATTTAATCTGAAGAAAATCAAGTTATCAAAGTCAAGACATGAAGAAATGTCATGAAAGTTAGTCACTCATGAACCAGACAGTACATCGAGTGTCAACATTGAAGTGGTGGAATTGATTCATAATTGACAGTGATTTTCAGAAGATTTTCAGAAGAATGGTTGTTGTTGAAGAGTAGTATTAATTCTCTATTAATTAATTAAGTCATATAATTTAATTAAGAAAATAAATTATATCTGCAAAGATTAATTTATTGATTAATTGAATTAATTGATTAATTAATTCTGAATTAATATTATGAATTTTCAGAATTGATTTTGAATTTATATTCAATATTAATTCAGCATGACAATCAATTGAACTGGTATGACAATCAGATTGTCATACCGAAAGTCATACTAATTCAAATTGATTGTCATGCCGAAAGTTCTACCAGCTATGAGATTGTCTTGCTAGTTCAATCAATTGTCATGCCGATTGTCTTGCTAGTTCAGGAGATAGTCATACCGATTGACATGGTAGTACAACAGATTATCTCACTGGAAGTTCTACCAGGTATGGGATTGTCATGCCAGTTCAAGTGGATTCTGTTGATTGAATTATAAAAGACAGAAGCAGCAGATTCATTCAATAATCTTCAATCAACCAAGAACACAGAAGCAGCCGCCCAAAAATATTTCATCTGCAACTGCAAATTTCAAGACCATTAATTTCTAGTTATTCAAGTTAAATCCAAACCACTAGAAATCATTCTCTTGTTCTTATGTAACTATCTAGCGGATCAAAATTCCTAGAACTTAATCTCAAATTGCTTTTAGCATTTGATCTTTTATTGCAAAAATAAAAAAATTTCATGTCGAATTTATTCTAGATTTGTGATAATCAATTTGAGAATAATCCCTTGTAAACGATACAGTTGTTGTAACACCTTTCAAGTTTAATAATAGTTTTATTTAACTTAAATTTTGTTTCACTTTTTTATTCCACATTAAATTGATTAAAAGGTATAGTTTGTATTCAACCCCCCCTTCTACAAACAGATTGGGACCTAACAACTGGTATCAGAGCCTTCTGATTAACGAACAAATCAAGATCCTAGACTTTTGTGATTCTTCCACTCCTTGAATTTTTATTTATTCAAAAATTCATAATGACTTCGTAAAAAGTTGGAACCGTTAAAATTCCACTGTTCGATAAAGAAAATTATATTATGTGGAAGAAGAAGATGCTCTTATTTTTACAAGTGGCAAATCCCAAATATCTGAACTTGTTAAAGAAGGGTCCAAAAATTCCGATGGTTATTGAACCAGAGGTTATAGAAAATGAAGTTGTGATTACCAAAGCTAGAACCTATGCAAAAGAGCTTGAAGATTTTACTCCTGCTGAAAAGGAAGAAGCCTCCTTGGATGCAAGCCTTCAATTAATTTTAGTTGATTCCCTTGATCCCTTGATGAACAGACATATGATGAACTGTAAAAATTCCAAACACATGTAAGAAACTATTGAGGTGATTAATGAAGGCACGGAGGAAGTTAGGGAGAACAAGTTAGAGATCCTAACCTCTGAGTATGAACATTTTGAATCCAATCCAGGAGAAGGAATTACTGAAGTGTTCGAGAGGTACAATGCATTGATCAACAACCTGCACATAAATGGAAAATATTATTCAATCAGGGAGATCAACAAAAAGTTTCTTTTAACACTGTCAACTCAACTTGAACATTGAATCACTGCCATAAGAGAAGCGAGAGATCTGAGTGAGATTTCTTTGGAAAGCCTCTATGGTGTGTTAAAAACCTATGAGTTGGAGAAGATTCAACAGAAGGAAGTCTACGGGAAAGATAGAGTGGTCAACACATCTACTACTCTAGTAGCTGAAGGTCAACGACAACAACAACAATCTTAACAGTCAGAGAGAATGGTACAGTCTTCCAAGGCTGAGGAAAATGTGTTAGTAGCAGAATATGATCCTCCTACTACAAATCAATCTGGTGATGATTTTTACTCCTTGGAAGAGCTGGAGCAATTGGAAGATGAGTCAATGGCCCAGATTGTCAAGAGATTCTCCAATGTCAGATTCAAGAGAAATCCCAAGTTCAAATACAAGTCCAACTACAACAGATTCCAGAAAGGTGGATCTTCATCCTCTAACACCAGCAGTGGTGGATACAAAACAGGGATGGTTGATCGGAGCACCATTCGATACTTTAACTGCAATGAGTTGGGACACTTTGCCACAGAATGCAGGAAGCCAAAGCAAGTAAGGAAGAACTCTTATGATTCAAATCAGAAGAGTAACTCTGAAAGGGCTTATCTGGAAAATGGAAGAAGCTGAGATGATACTGATAGTGAAGATGAAGAAGTTGGGAATCTTGCTCTTATGGCTATTGATGGAAATACTTCATCATCAAGAAAAGAGGTAAAATTTACTGATGCTGAATTAGTTTATCATCTAGGAGGTTCCTTAGATTGTGCTCGTCGTGATAATGAACTGTTAAGTCGGCAGATCAAAGACCTTGAGAAAGAGGTCAATGAATTAAGACTTGTGCACATTAATCAAGACAAATTAAAAGAACTAGTATCTTTTCTAGAGAATAGAGTTAACTGTTATAGACAACTCGAAACTATTCTCAAAGACAAGATCACCGGTCTTGAGACTAAGGTTAAAGCTTACTTTAATTCTTATTCGAAGGCTAAAGAGTTCTACAGTAAGCAAGCTGTTAATCAAACATCTGGAATAAGTTTTGATTACAATGCTACTATTGGAGAATTAGGCATAAATTCCCCTCCTCATGTATGTGCTAAAGGTAGGGAAGTACCATATGTGCTTAAGGGTGTTGATAAACCCCTCTATAAAGGATCAATTGCTGAACCATTTGATGAGACCTCCTTTATTATTCAAGAAGAAATACGTGCTGAAGATCGTGCTAATGAGAAGGTTGTTTCCAAGCCAAGTGTGTCGAAAGTTCCAGTCAAAGTTGTGAAAACAACTGAGACTAACTCAGACACACATGAGTTGGATAACAAAAATGTCATGTCTATCGTGCATAATTTGCCTGTTGTTAATCCCTCTCATAAAGTATGTGGTGTTCCTAATTGTATGTCTTGTGCTTTTAATTTGATGTATGCTTATTTTAATGATAAGCATGTTTCTAGTGATAAGACTACTCCTCGTCAGCATGTGAATAATAGGAAGCATGATAGGTCTAAGACTGCTAGTCCTCCTAAGGCTAGAAAGGAGACATTTGTGCCTAAGCCTAAACAAAAAATTTTTAAGGCTATTTATAAGGTCACATGTCCAGTCATTGAGAAAGTTGAGAACATTAAAGTTAAGAATGTTGTTTTGCCGAACAAAGGTCAATTCTACAAGTATGCCGGACCCAAACAAGTTTGGGTTCCGAAGAAGGTTTAATCCATCTGTGTTGCAAGGCATTAAACAGGTGGAACCGGTAGTGTGGATTCTTGATAGTGGATCGTCAAGAAATATGACTGGAGATAGAGCCCTGCTATCAAATGTGGTTGAGAAAGTTGGCCCAGTGGTTACCTTTGGAGATAACGGCAAAGGTTTAACTGAGGGATATGGCTGTTTGCAAGCTGGTAATGTTATCATTGAACTTGTAAATATTTTCTGTATTTTTGCTATATTAATATAAGTTTTTATTTGTACTATCTGTAATTGTAAATATTGTTTGAGATATTACAGTTGTTAGGAGTTAAAAATTGTATGATATATGAAATTTAATGCTGATATCTCTTTTATAGATATTTGGTATTTAATTCATTGATATTTTTTTTGATTAATTATATTAAAATAATATGCAACATAATTATTGGTATCTAAAGTACTTGACAAGTATCGGTCAATGATATACTGTTAATATTTTGTTGCAGATAGTTGTGAGATTTTAAGTTCTAGTGAATTTATATAAGTTGTTATATCTGAAAGATTCACTATAATTTGAAATCAGCAGCATAGTCATTCTTATTAATACTATTTTTCAACAAACAATGTTGTTGATTATAATTTTATTAAGATAGATTGGAGCTTTTGACATGAATGAGAATTACTTAGATTTTATCTTAAGTGATCAATGTTTTAACAAAAACTCATTCATATTGAAAGACATATCTCTCTTTCTCTTCCTAATACTGCTAGGTCATCAGTCTGTGCCTTATCAAATCATTTATCTTTTTAGGCATAAAAACAGACTTGTGCACTCGAACAGTTTTAGGAGAAAATCAAATTTCTTTCTACATTAGTGATTTCTTATTTCATTTTAAAATCTTTTGAAATCACTATTGTGCATCATTTCTCTCAAAAGATTAAATGTATGATTTTCATTCATTATAGATCTTAAGTACATTTTATCTCTATTGTCATATGTTCTGTGATACAGGTTCAGCCTCCAATGGCCTTCTTTCATTGACAGTCATGAGGTTGAAAACCCATAACATCTATCCCAGACTGTAAAGAGAAACATAGAAACAGAACCACCCAACACTCTCTTACCACTAAAATGTAGTATGAATGAGCGTGAGGGAGATAGTGCCTTAGTGCACCACATAAGGAAGGTTCTGAAGTCAATCCAGCGGCTCTGTCTCCTACAAAGATGAGTAGTATTTAAACCGAGACAACTGCTAGCCCCCATACATCTTCTCAAAAAGATGTAATGGCTGAAAAAGGCACAAAAACAGTTACTAGATTCATCCTCTCAACATGGTGCATCTATTGAAATTTGCATGTCGGACAGGGTATCCGATGTAGTGTCACCACCTCAAACACAAACAATTCTTGATACACAAGGAAAGGTCACACACACAAAGGATGAGTTGACGGAAACAATAGTTTCGACCATTTTAAGGTCAGATTCGATTGTTCAAGGTTCTTTAATGGACCAATTGTCTTTACAGGTGTTAGGAGATGATACTGATCCAAAAGCCATTTGTCAGTGGTCAGTGTCTACCTCCCCAGGCTTAAATCCCCTAGATGCATCTGCGGATAGGGGATCTGACATAGGCGCAGATCGGCAAGCTGTTGACAATGATTCGGATATTACCTGATGAGTCACAAGGAAATGTCTTAACAGACATTAGAAGGGAACTTTGATTTTTATGCTAAATTCGTTGGATCATTGTTTACCTTCCCAGAATTCAAATCTGGAACCCTAAAAGGGAAACAAGCAACTTGTAGATTATGACTCAGATTCATCTGACGAGTTTAACAAGGACGGGGATTTGCGAACTCCCATTGCACCACCTGTGACCTCCTTAAGGATGGTTAAGTTGATTTTCCTTGCAGGTATAACTGAATTTTGGAGCTATGAGAGGAGTGATACACTTGTGAGAATGAGTGTAAACACGAGTGGAGAGAAGAGTGAAACACATGTGAGGTACACTAAATAGAATCACACACTCACAGTGAGGAAGAAAGAGAAACTACTTGTTATTTCTTTTCCAATCAAGTGAAATATGAGAACTCCTTCAGACAACGGCATACATTCCTTCTCTAAGGGGGAGATAAAATCTTAAGTAATAGTTTGGAGGATTCCTCAACTAAGGGGGAGAAATAGCAGGGAGGAAAGAAAAAGAAAAAGGTAAAGCATATGTACACTACACCACACCATTGTTGTTTGTAACTACGGATCTTATTGTACGGGAGAGGTGGTAAACACAAGGTGATCTCCTTTAAGCAATTGATTCTCATAGGGGGGGAAGTAAGAGAGATATGCGGTTCTCAACAGGAAATGTGGTTGTACAAAAGAAGATGAAACTACTTGAAGATATGTTCAGTCTAGAGGAACATCTATTTGGAATCTGGAAAATGTTAAATATTATCCAGAACTTTTCTGCTATTTACTTTGCATTTCTGTTTATATCTTTTTCTTATTTGTTAGTTGAGTTATCCTCTAGGTATTTGTTGTTATTGTCTTACAAACAAATAGGGGGAGATTGAAAGGCATATGTCATAGCCTATTTGTTTATTCGAGGATTTAACTCAACTCAAATAAGAATGTAACAAGTAAATACTGGATCTACCGTCAAAGAGATCTCACATAGTAACATCTATCAAATGATTCAAAAATAATGTTCATCTACAGACTTGAGGAATTACTTCACTAGAACAAGTTCAAGAAATTGATCAAGCCTCGGTGATATAAATCAAGATTGTGGATTTAATCAAGTGACAGAGATCTTGTCAGGGTATCAAATAATTACAAGGATTTAATCTGACGAAAATCAAGTTATCAAAGTCAAGACATGAAGAAACGTCACAAAAGTTAGTCACTCATGAACCAGACAGTACATCGAGTGTCAACATTGAAGTGGTGGAATTGATTCATAATTGTCAGTGATTTTCAGAAGATTTTCAGAAGAATGGTTGATGTTCAAGAGTAGTATTAATTCTCTATTAATTAATTAAGTCTTATAATTTAATTAAGAAAATAAATTATATCTGCAAAGATTAATTTATGGATTAATTGAATTAATTGATTAGTTAATTCTGAATTAATATTATGAACTTTCAGAATTGATTTTGAATTTATATTCAATATTAATTCAGCATGACAATCAATTGAACTGGTATGACAATCAGATTTTCATACCGAAAGTCATACTAATTCAAATTGATTGTCATACCGAAAGTTCTACCAGCTATGAGATTGTCTTGCTAGTTCAATCAATTGTCATGTCGATTGTCTTGCTAGTTCAGGAGATAGTCATACCGATTGTCATGGTAGTACAACAGATTGTCTCACCGAAAGTTCTACCAGGTATGGGATTGTCATGCCAGTTCAAGTGGATTCTGTTGATTGAATTATAAAAGACAGAAGCAGCAGATTCATTCAATAATCTTCAACCAACCAAGAACACAGAAGCAGCCGCCCAAAAATATTTCATCTGCAACTGCAAATTTCAAGACCATTAATTTCTAGTTATACAAGTTAAATCCAAACCACTAGAAATCATTCTCTTGCTCTTGTGTAACTATCTAGCGGATCAAAATTCCTAGAACTTAATCTCAAATTGCTTTTAGCATTTGATCTTTTTATTGCAAAAATAGAAAAAGTTCATGTCGAATTTATTCTAGATATGTAATAATCAATTTGAGATTAATCCCTTGTAAACGATACCGTTGTTGTAACACCTTTCAAGTTTATTAATAGTTTTATTTAACTTGAATTTTGTTTCACTTTTTTATTCCGCATTAAATTCGATTAAACGGTATAGTTTGTATTCAACCCCCCTTTTTACAAACAGATTGGGACGTAACAACATCAATTCGAATAACTTAAAGCATAGTCGCACATTGCACGAGTTATGAGCTAATTTATATCAAATTATAAATATGCATTACATAATAAAGAAATAAGTTTAAAATGATTATATTTTTAAAAATTATTGTAGAACTCGAACTTGACTCGAAATGTTCTTGAAAAACTCGAACGTGACTCGTTTTTTAACGAGATCGCGTTCGAACAAGAGAAATTGGTCGTTAAGGTAATCGACTTTGGCCCGACTCGTTTAAAAAACTCAAACTCGAACTTGATATGCAAAAAAACAGACTCGAACTTGATATGGTAAAACTCGACTCGGCTCGATTCGTTTAAGGCCCTAGATACTTAGACCTGTCTCTAGATTTATAATAATTTCAATTAGACGGCTAACCAAAATGAAGTTACTAATTCTACAACGTAAAATAAATTAAATGCTAATTATCTTAAAAAATAAAATCAAATCAAAATGCTAAAAGATTTGACTATTTTTAATATTATTTAATTACGAACTTTTTCTTATTTTGAAAGGAATTATAAATTTAATTTATTCTTAATAATAATGCGACTAGTTATTTTTTATTTTAACGTATGATATATCGTTAAGACGTATATTTAAATACGAATTTAGTGCTACAATTTTTTTTAAAATATCAAAAATAATATTTTTTTTCTTCATGTTTTTGTAATTTTACTATAAATATTGAAAATATTTTAAAAATATAGTTTAAAATCAAAATTAACTCAACCTTTTTTGCGTTTTTTTTTTAAAAATGATTGAAGTTGCTTTTATTTGCAAAGATTATTGATTACATGCTTATAATCAGTTGTATTTGATTGTAAAGTCGTATTTTGTAAAAAAAATAATTAAATTTTTTATTTTTGTAAAATAAAATAATAGCATTTTTTAAAATATCCCAATTTATAAAGGTACAAAACTAAAAAAAAATCCGAAATAAAACTAGAAATACTTAAAATTTAGGGCGTTTTACTCATATATCCCATTTTGAAAACTAATTTACAAAATTGTACCATTTGTAATTGTATTTACAAATATATCCTATATTTGAAAATTTTTATCACTTTAAATTAACCATGGTTAAATTTACTATTTCATATTTCTAAATAACTTATATAACCCTTATTACTAACAAATGAATGAATATTTTTTCTTCTATAAATTACTCACTAATGGTAGAATTAATTTTTCACAAATATAATAAACTGTTACAATATAAACAAGACACTTTAAAAGCTCATTGCCAGATTGAACTTAAAAAAAACTTAAGTTTAAAAAAGAACAAAAAAAAATATAATTCTTGAAATCCAAATTAATAATATTTTAAATATTGCATGCCCTAGTTTGTGAGTTACAAACTTGAAGTTTTTCTTGAATTCCTATTAAAAAAAAAAAATTACTATTATTATTAAAGCAACTCAAGATGTTACAATAACAAAAAAAATTACATTTCACAAAAAAAAAAGAGAATAAAATTAACAATAAAAAATTATTATTTCCCAATTTCTATTTCTTAAGGTAATACACTAAATATATAGAATTGCCAAAAATAAAAACTGTGTACAACAAGAGACCTTGGAAGTAACAAAATCTAATATATTAAATTATCTAGCGCTAACTATAATACTCATTTATAAGTATGATTAACCATATAATATATTTATAATTATTGAATAAAACGGGATGAATTTGTAAAGTGCCTTATTAATTTGGGATATAACAGACAAATTCCCTAAATTTTACATGATTACTAAATGCAGTAAAAAAATTCTCTATGCAGAGTAATTACTATTATATTCCTCATCTTTTTTGTGCAAATTTTATAAAAATCCGTAATACATTAAATACATACATGTTCACTCAATAACTTATCATTTCACAATTTCACATACACAAACATTTTTTTTATATTTGTACTCCTTCGATTTTATTTTTTATATGATATTTTCACTTTTCTACGTATTTTAATATATTTTGAGTGATTAGTTAAAAATATAAATTTTAATTATTTTTTATAAATTAAAATATATACATATTGTCTCTTTTTATTTATAAAAAAATTACAAATAATATTTTTAATTATTCAATCAAAATATATTAAAATACGTGCAAAAATCAAAACTCATATAAAAAATGTTAAGTTTTTTATCTACCCATGGTAGTTCAATCTTTTTTACCTCCTTCCTCTTTTTTAAATATATATTTTTACTTTCTATAAGTAATTTTTTCTATTATTTTATTCCGATTACAACATAGTTTACTAAATTTTGTGACCTTAATTTTGTATGTTCTCTTTTTATTTTACAATAATAATTATTATTTGAATTAATCATACATATTTTTTAATTTAAGAATAGTATTTCCATATTTTTTCAAATAATTGTATTACATTAAATTATTATTTTATAAAAAATATTAGTTAATAAGATAATTTCAGTTAATAAATTCGAGCAAAGATAAGATTTGTAGTAAATCTTAAAAAGAGCAAATCATGCGTTCCCATTACCGGGCTATTTAATGGTTCCAATTTAATGTTTGGAGGGTTAGAGATTAGGGATATAATCCAACAATATTCTAGTAAATGTCTTATAAATATAATAAAATATTGTGTCCTACTAATTTAAGACAAATTTGTTGATCACTCAATAGCCTGCTGAACGAAGGTAAACCGTATTTAAGCGACAGACTCTGACTCAGGAGACATAATGTCAGAGGCATAATTATAAATTCTCCCGGTGGATTCGAACTGCATTTAGTAATTAGTACATTCCAAATTTTAATGAATCAAAGAACATCATCCACCGACAAGAAAGGAGAGTAAACAAATAAAATAAAAAAACCATAACACAATTACCATAATACCCATGTTGCCCCTGTATTGTTCTGTAATGAAATTCACCTCTTCCACACTCTTTCCACTAATCAACAGCTCATCATCCGACATCCATCCCTTCCAAATATGTACGTATGCATTGCATATATCTAATTCTATTCACATAAATAAATTATTTATTAATTTAGAGATCTCAAGTTCAAACCCCACTAGCGTATGTTCATATTTTCTCAATATTTTTTCAAGAAAGATGAGCTTGAGGAGCTAGTTTCTCTACTCAAATCAAGAAAACCCACTTCAAAGGTACCATCTTTTTGTATACCCACATATTCTTTTCTTCATTTTCAACTTCAAATTTGCATTTTGTTGCTATTTGGGTCTTTTTTTTTGTTATTTTCTTGAAGATTTGTTAGTGCTTTCTTGGTTGAGTGTTATGTACTAAACTTACTTTTGTTTGTGTTGGGCCTAATTGTTTTGTATTTGTGAGTTTTTAACTGTGATAATGTGATATTATAATCCTCATATGAATTATATTATCAATTGAATCAGATGGGGCTTTTTTGTTCTGTTTAGATCACTACATAAATTCCAAGCAAAATTTTGTGCTTTTGTATTAGTTTGCAACTGTAATATGACACATCTTTGTTATGTTTCCAACTCCCTATGATGATTTATCTTATTTGTTAACTTGGGTATGTTAAAGTACTTTTCGATGTATTAGAATTTTAAGCACACACAGAGGGGAATGAGATTAGACGAGGAATAGATGATACCCGGGTTTCCTAACGTGCTATGAGAGTGTCTTTACATGGTTGAAAAGAAGTGTGAATTGGCTCAAGTAAAATCACTGTTCTTGATTAACTGAATACAGATCGAGCCTTTTAGAGTTATTCAATGTTATATGAGTTTACTGCTAGTTAAATCGCTACTTGTCGTTTAGTTGAATTTATCAATGTATTATGAGCAAGTCAGCTTCTTTTGTCATGGAAAGCCTTCCGCGGCAAAGCTGAATTGTGGTTAAATATTACCGTTTGTCATTTACAGGTATATAATACAGGAATTGTTTTGTAGAAAGCATGGCTATTGGAAAATACTCCCGAGTTGATGGGAGGAAGTCTACAAATTATTGTTCAACTTCCACTATTGTGGTGTTTGTTAGTCTTTGTATGGTTGGGGTTTGGATGTTGATGCCATCATCTGTTGATCCTGTTCAAAATACAGATTTGTCTTCCCAACATTCCAACACAGATTTGCCTTCTCAGGATTCCAAAACAGATATTAAAGAAAAGGTTGACGATAAATTTTCTACTGAATCTGAAGATAGTTCAGGTGGACAAGCAGAAGATGCAACAAAAGAAGTGAGTAAACCTATAATATCCAAGGCTGAGAGTAATTCTGAGGTCAAAGAGTCCGAAATTTCATCCAACAATGTCGTGGAAACTCAGGAAGAAAAGGTTGTAGAGGAGAATTCTGGAGGAATCTCCAATGGCGAAGAGGATTCTAAAGAAGAGGCTGAAGGTGACGGTGATGGGGAACCAAAAGAAGATAACAGAAATTCAGAAAATGAAGAATCAAATTCAGAAGGCAAAGAATCAAATCTAAGTACTGAAACAAATGAAAACGCCGAATCAGAAAACAAAAAGAGTGAGGGTGAATCAGATCCAAATGAGGCTAGTGACAGCCCACAGACCGAGATAAGTGTGGAGGAACCAAAATTGATGGCTGACGAAAAGGCACACGTGGAGATTTCTGCTGGGAATCAGTCTGAGATTCTGAAGGAAACTACCACAGGAAGTGGGGCATGGTCAACTCAAGCTGCTGAGTCGGAAAGTGAAAAGAAAACAGAAATGTCTAAGTTGCCTAAGGATGCCAGTGACTATAAATGGAAAGTTTGTAATGTTACTGCTGGTCCAGATTATATTCCATGTCTTGACAATTTGCGAGCTATTAAGAAGCTTCCACAGTGGGACCACTATCAACATCGTGAAAGACATTGCCCTGATAAAGCCCCGACCTGCCTCGTCTCTCTTCCTGAAGGCTACAGACAGTCAATAAAGTGGCCAAAAAGCAGAGAGCAGGTATATCTTAATATATAAGGGTTCATTTAGTCATTCATTTATGTTGTTTAGATTACCTTAATATTGACTACTCATATGCAGATTTGGTACAATAATGTGCCACACACCAAGCTCGCAGAGGTTAAAGGGCATCAAAATTGGGTAAAAGTTACTGGTGATCACCTCACTTTTCCTGGTGGAGGGACTCAATTTATTCGTGGCGCTCTTCATTACATTGACTTCATTCAGCAAGTAAGTGATCATCATAATGAGTCCACCTGATAATTTTTTTCTCTCAAATTGAGTCCACCTGATAATTTTTTTCTCTCCATCTTTTTTATATTGTCTTTTGCTGCTGTATGGGTTATTGAGAACTACACGTGTGAAACCTGTGAACACAGTAGTCGTACCCAATCTAAAGTAATTTTTGAAAAGTTGATTATATTTCAATGGCTAACATATGTTATATATACAGTCCCTTCCTGATATTGCTTGGGGTAAAAGGAGTCGTGTTATACTGGATGTTGGTTGTGGAGTGGCCAGCTTGGGAGGTTATCTTTTTGAAAGAGATGTACTCGCTATGTCATTCGCTCCCAAGGATGAGCATGAAGCTCAAGTGCAGTTCGCGCTGGAAAGAGGAATTCCTGCTATATCAGCTGTCATGGGTACCAAGAGACTGCCCTTCCCGAGTAAGGTCTTTGATGTTGTCCACTGTGCACGTTGTAGAGTCCCTTGGCACATCGAAGGTAATTTTGTATCTGACTTGGATCATAGTGTTGCTTGGGTAGGACTCGTTCTGCATCTCACACACACATTATGGTTTGTTGTAGGAGGTAAACTTCTCTTAGAACTTAACCGTGTTCTGCGGCCTGGTGGTTACTTTGTGTGGTCTGCTACTCCAGTTTACAGAAAGGATACAGAAAATGCTGGCATATGGAAAGGTATAATTTTTAAATAGAGCTGCATAACTATTTTCAGATGTGTCGTCTCTAATTATGTGTGGTTGTGTTGTGTGTTGCTATATGAGATGTATTTTTCTCATCCTCTCTCCATTGTGTGGCAGCTATGTCTGAGCTCACGAAGTCCATGTGCTGGGACCTGGTAAAAATTAGCCGCGATAAGTTGAATTCAGTAGGAGCAGCAATATACAGAAAACCAATTACCAATGACTGCTATGAGCAAAGATCACAAAGTGAACCACCACTCTGCAACGAAGCTGATGAGCCAGATGCAGTTTGGTATGTTATTCTGTAAACTTTTGCTTTATTCTAGTTCATACCATCATGGTATATTTCAACAGTGTTAATATCCATTTGTTCAATTCATATGAATGTTATAGAAACTTTTGCTCTAGTCACTCTGTCAGTACTCGGTAAACAACACTGTTAAATATGATAAAACCTTATGTATTGCCGCATCTATCGAATATTGTTTCTTATAGGACTATGCTAATTTTTATCCATACGTTACTTCTGTTTCCTATTCCCTGTCTTGTTTAATCTAGCCTGTAACAAGTAAATGGATAGGTGGGCTTTTTAAGTCTTGTGCACTTAGGTAATTAATTTTCCGCATCATCAGGAATGTGCCACTTCAAGCATGTATGCACAAAGTGCCAGAAAATGTGGCAGAACGTGGTAACCAGTGGCCTGAGCAATGGCCACAAAGATTGGAGAAAGCACCATCCTGGTTAAGTAGTTCTGCAGTTGGAGTATATGGAAAGGCGGCTCCTGAGGACTTCGCTGCTGACGATGAGCACTGGAAGCGTGTCGTCTCTGCATCATATTTGGCTGGTTTGGGGATTAATTGGTCTTCAGTGAGGAATGTCATGGACATGAAGGCTGTTTATGGAGGGTAAGCATATGGATATGTTGTTTAGTGTTTAAGCCTTTAGGGTGATGGTTGCAATGTTTTTCCGGCTTCTATCATTTTATTCTAACTTTTAATTAACATCAATTCTTATTGTACACTTGTAGATTTGCTGCGGCCCTGAAAGACGTGAAAGTGTGGGTAATGAATGTTGTACCAATAACTTCTTCGGACACTCTTCCAATAATATATGAACGTGGCCTATTTGGCATGTATCATGATTGGTGTGAATCATTCAGCACATACCCCAGAACTTATGATCTGGTTCACGCAGATCATCTTTTTTCTGATCTTAGGAAGAGGTTTGTTATATACTTGCGCTTTTATTCTGTGTGTTTCACTTCACAAATAGAAAGACATCACCCTTTACTTTTTTACTAATCAATTTACTTCTCCATAATCCCTTATTTAAACAGATGCAAGTTAGAGGGCGTGATTGCAGAAGTTGATAGAATCTTAAGGCCAAAAGGGATTCTAATTGTACGGGACGATGCAGAGACAATAACTGAGATAGAGAACATGTCTAAGTCTCTTCAATGGAAGATCCAGTTTACTTACTCAAAAGACAATCAAGGTTTGCTCTGTGTACAGAAATCATTGTGGCGTCCCACAGAGGTAGAGAGAATATCGTCAGCAATTGCATAGGAACATAAACTTGGTATGTTAATTGAACATAGGTACACTTTTGTTTCCCCAAAATGTAATTAATTAGAGTTGATTCGTGTTTATGTACTGCTCCGAGTAGGATACCCTCGAAGTTGGAAGATTTCACTCATTTTTGTTTGTAAAATTGCATTTGTTGCTATACACATTCTTGTAAACTCCTTTACTTTGATCATAGGGCATTTGGCCAGACAAGTATTCTTCAGTCTTATGTAGAATCAATTAACTGGCTGCCGGACCTCAAGGGTTCAATGGAAGGCAAAAATGGGTATGTGAGTGTTCAATTAGCATGAGACAAGATACAGCTAGCGTTTAACCCACTTGAAACATTAACTGGAGATATACCAGAGTTCTTGAAGACTACAAAAATTCTGTGATGCACCCATAAAGAATATAAACATGTCTGCAGTGTTTGTATGAACAATTGAACATGGATTAGTTCCATATTGTATAAACTTGCAGCGTTTCTTTCTATCGTCATCAAGTTTAGAATCAAGATTCTGTCATCTAAAAAGTAACTTGATACATCACAACTACATAGATCACAGTGACCCTGTTACTAATACGGAATACCACAAAAAATTATATAAATATTCTCTATTTACTGGAAATTGACAATATGCAGCGCAAACAAATTATCTTCCACCACTATATATCTGCAATATTTCCTGCTTCTTCATACTATCCAGATCAGATGTCCCATTATTGTCATAAAACTCCACAACTTCCCCAATTAATGGCTCTCTGTCTTCTACATTTGGTCCAATCTCAACCCAAGAGTAATTTTCAATCTCAAACTCCCTCAACTTGGCAAGCTCTTCTTTAACTTCCTTCATTGTGGGTCTTTTGTCTCCTTTAATTCGCAGGCACCTTTTAGCTAACTCCGCCACTCCTCTGAGCTGCTCTGCATGCCCTTCTTTTCTCACCCGCGGTTCAAGAATCTTATGCAATCGATCATCTTCCATCGCAGACAAGAAATACATACCTAGATTCCTGTCCTTCTCTTCTCTGTCGAACGAGACAACATGTGCTCCAGTCAGAAGCTCCACGAGTACTACTCCAAAGCTATAAACATCACTTTTCTGTGTAAGAAGCCCTGAATGAAAGTATTCAGGGTCTATATACCCGAAAGTCCCTTGCACCAATGTAGCCAAATGAGTTTCTTCAAGAGAAAACAACCTAGACACCCCAAAATCAGATACTTTTGCAGTGTATTCGTCGTCCAGAAGTATGTTTGCTGACTTGACATCCCTGTGTATGATATGCATTGGAGCTGAGTGCATATGAGCAAGTGCTGCAGCTGTTTCTGTGGCTATTCTTAGGCGCATGTCCCATGGGATTGACGAGGCAAAGCCTTCATCATGTATATGATGATAGAGTGTATCATTTGTGACAAATTGGTAGACAAGTAAAGGGACTGGAGTTTCCAAGCAGCAACCTAACAGTTTCACAACATTTGGATGTTTAATCTGCGAAAGTATGATTACTTCATTTACAAACTGATCGATTTGGCTTCGATCAACCACTTTGGATTTCTTGATAGCAACAACCGTTTCAGCTAGCACTCCCTTATAAACTGTACCATAACCTCCTTGACCAATGACATTGTTCTCATTGAAGTTATTTGTAGCCTTCTTTAACTCTTCCTCTGTATATATTTTCGCTCTTTCTACAATACTCTCACTTTTGTACAGTAGTTGTTGTAGCATTATACCACCATTTTGCTTGAAAAAGTTTTCTTTAAGCTTTATGCTTTGCCTCTGTCGAACTCCCCAGTATGAGACACAAAGAAAAACAAGCATCCCAACTAAGCCAGCTCCAATTCCTACAAACGAAATATATCTCATCAGACATCGTTTAGGCTGTGATCAGATTCTAAAATATTGTTACATGCTGGGAACACTATGCCATCTGTAATGTATCAGATTGGTCACCTGCAGTCAAAACTGGAGTAACTGATTGATAACGTTTTTCCAAAATGCAACCTGTTCCGTGTCTTTTGCCATCTCCAATGTATCCCTCGGGACAAGAACAAGTATAGTTCCCGACGCCATTGGTACAGATGTCGGTGCATACATTGAGGGAAGGATCATCACATTCATCTAAATCTGACATTTCACAAGAATCAGTCATTTAACACATAGATAAATATACCTGCCATAAATTTAAATGGGCATAATTATTACCTTCACACCCATGTTGAAGATATGGATTCCCAGTGTAACCTTCTGAACATTTGCAAAGGTAGCCTGGACCATTCTCAGAGTCATAGCAAACACTATTCTCATGACATAAATAAGCTGAGGCATTAGTTTTTGCCTCTGAACACGAAGAATTTCCCACAGCCCAATCAAGTACCAAAGGAAATTGGCTTTCTTTCCTCAGTTTATGAAGATCAGTGGAGGAGAAATTATAGCCATCTTCTTCCACTACGAAAGCATAACTGCACCTGCTAAAGTCAATTATACCCTCATGGCTAAAAAAGCTATCAATGGTAATGAAGAAGTCCCGCACTCCTTCTGGTATGGATGTTTGACAACATCCTATCCCACTACATGACCCATTCTTTACATCTCTGAGGCTGTCACAAAGAGACATGCATCCAGTCATGTACTTCCGTCCAATCGAGCCTTGAATCATTGCACTTGTGTCACAACCGATGGCTGTAAATTTGTTGCGCTTACTAGATATTGAAAAGCTCAACAACCCGATCGCGTGTTGATAATGTAAAGTCTTGTTTCCGCTCTTGTCATAGCAATCATAGGCTATCTTAGAATTCATTCGCAACTGGCCATCATATGATATGTCTAGAACACGCGCATCACCGTGCCTCAGGTAAGGCTTTGAATTGTTGCAACTGATAAGATACAAATCATTCAAGTAGCAGCCTTCACGCGTACCAAATGGATATGGAATGCTAAGATTGCCACAGGTTTCTTGGCACCCAGGAAGTGCATGATCAGCTGTTGCGACTCTCAATCCTAAGGCCGTAAATATAAATCCTCCTATGAAGATCTTGAGAAAGAAAGCATGCATAGCCATTTTGTCTGCAAATAATGAGGACTTGTGACTAAAACATTGAAATACTGTGAATATTACATATAATGCAAGTACATGTATGTTTATATATCCGTGTTAAGCATGCACGGCCGGCTCTAGTTAGAGCAATTATCTGAAATCAACTTCTTGTTAGCTATTATTAAAAATGTGTAGCATTGCCGAGTACAATTAGGTAGAGTTGACAAACAGTCAGTGACACAAAATTGATGTTTAAAAGCATGCCATATGTTACACCAACACTATCCCCATTCATTTTTGTAGCTAATTATTCGCTCATTCTCATTTCCATGTCATAAAGGACAAAGGGGGACAACTAATCCATTGAACTGTTCTTACTGAAAAATATGTATGTGTATACAACTAAAAATTATTTAAGCCTAATAACTATGTTTAACATTTAAAATTCATTGGTCACATCATCACAAATCACCATTATAGAGTACTTTAAATCACTGAGTTTAAGGTTTTTAAGCTGAAGTAGTCTGAATCTACAGATACACATTGTATGAACCATAAAAAAGTACTATGTGGAAGATGATATTAATATTTTCTTCTAGTTTTGACACAAATGTTCTTGAAACATTCTTTGCTTGGTAACAAGATGTTTGAGAGTCCAAGGCCTAAAGGAAGTATGTATTTGAATAAATTTGTGTTGCTAACAAAACCCGAAAAAAGGTCTTTTATGAAACTTAAAAATCCAACCAGGTCTACATATCCTTACCCCAAGTCACCAAGTGGATGGTTTGATGCAATAAATTCAAAATGTTCTTACAGTTGAAACCTTGTTAATGTCTTCTTGGAATTTTGTAAACATCTCCAGATGTCCTGACAGTTTGTCGAAACTCCGGACCTTTTATCCGTTTGTAACTACCGTTCCAGCTTTGTTAGTATCATATGAATTAATGTTTGGCTAACTATCATTGGTGGAGTTGAACTACACAACATAACTAAATACAGGTTTTTGCAATAAGTAGTGAGTAAAATAACTGTTTTTTTCATATTGAAACTTGCTTTTTGTCTACAGGGCATTGTTGTTTGTACAAAAGATGGCATGGTTATTGGCTTAGTAGCTGCTCATTAGATTACGATTTCAAAACTTTGCTATCAGATAAATCTTATATGACTTTCTACACTGATGTCAATTCTCAGCGACTTCTTCCACAGCTAACAGATGTTGAAAAAAGATATACAGAGCATTGTAATCTTTACTCATGGTACCATTTGAGGCCAATGTCAAATGGTACATAATTCATCAATCAATTGGTAATCGAAAAACTTTGATTCTTCAAGTTGCATAAAACTAAGGTTGTAACAAGTACACAAGGGCACCTGTATGCTTGTAAATTCTTGGACTCAAGCGTGGCCTACTGGTAACATAGTCACCCAAACATGCCCCGTGGACTTCAATGATAAAGAAAATATAATAGAACAACTAGTGCACAGAATTCATATTTGGAAGTTACTGTTAGATAATGCTTTGCAGGCCTTCTTTGCAGATAAGCCTACAAAACCTCCTTGTTTAGAATCATTACAAAAAAGGATATATTTTCCACCCACAGGGCTTTGAGCTAGAGGCAGACACGGCTTATAATACAACATGATCTACCAATTAAATCTCTTGTAAAACCTTTTCATGTCTGTTTGAAGGGACTATATGATATGGGTGTGGATCCAAGTGTTAGACTCTTAACTTTTAAAAAGATGAATATGGATCCTAATTTGCACACTGACTTGGAAATTATTATTACATGTAGATAACACCCCTCCATAATAATAATATTCCGGAAAATATAGTTTCTTCAAATAAATTTAGAATGGAGGTTGGATTTGGGGTTTGTTCATGCTACAAGTCTTTTAAACAACAAAAAAGTATGAATATGCATGCATAGACATTATTAAAGTTTAATAGAGATGTCTGTGCATACATAGATTCTATTTGCACGCTTGTTTTTTTTTTTGCATCATAAAAAATCAGGAAAGAAGCTGCAACAATTCACATACATAGTGGAGGAACAATTTTGCCAATAACCATAATAACATCGATAAATAAAAACCCTTATTACAACAAAACTGTTGATAAAAGCATACATATGAAACTTTTCTCTAAATTTACTCTCGACAAAGCAGGAACCTATATAACTTTATTCCCTAATCTAAGTTTGTCTGATTGAAGTAGAAAGTCCTGGACGACGCTTCTGCTGTTTGCGAACATTGAACTTAACTTCAACCGGCAACTTAATATTACCAGAAGTACCATCGTTTGGCGTCAATGTTAGCTGCCCAACAAGCCTATGCACTGTTTCTTTGGAGGAGGAGCCTTGACGCTGTACTTGATCGTCATCATCATCTTTCTGTATCTTCAATATTCGAAACGAACCATCCTTGCAGTGAGAGAATCTGATATTAAAGCTCAATCCGGAGCCATTAGAGATCAACAATAGCTAATTATCAATAAGCAAGTATAGAGATAGATTGTATGCATGTATATCTACGGCAATTGTATTGATTAGAAAGAAGAAGATCGAATGTTCTTTTACATCTGTTTCTTATATACAGACTGAGAGAAATGTAAAGTCTCTAACAAACTTTCCCACCTAAACGTAACTAAGCATTTCTATTTTTAATTTAAATACTGGAATATGCCAATACCCCCCTTCAAGCTGGACTTCATGGAGGTTCAAACAGAAGACCAAGCTTGAGAGATAGTTCTTTGTGTTGACCAGCGGACAAAGGCTTTGTCATGATATCTGCAAGTTGCAGAAAAGTTCTAATATGAAAAATCTTGATGAAGCCAGAATTAACAAAATCTCGAACGAAATGGCAATCCATACGAAGATGTTTAGTGCGTTCTTGAAAGATCTGATGCTCAGCAATATATTTAGCAGCAATGTTGTCACAATAGAGATTGATAGGTGTTGGAATGGAAATCTTAAGATCAATGAAAAGGCCTTCTAACCAAACAAGTTCACTAGTAGTATAACTCATACTACGGTATTCAGCTTCAGCAGTACTCTTAGAAACTGTCTTTTGCTTCTTAGTTTTCGAAGAAATCAAAGAGGAACCAAGAAAAATAGCATAACCAGATAGAGACCGAGCAGAAAATGGACAAGTACCCCAATCAGTATCACAGTATGCTATTAATTCCAGAGAAATGTCTGCCTTATAAAACAAACCAACATTTAAAGTGCCTTTCAGATAGCGTAACACATGTTGTGCAGCATTCAAATGAGATTGTGCAGGTGCAGACAGAAACTGAAACAATTGTTGAACAACATAGGAGATATCAGGTCTGGTGAGATTCAAGTAAAGTAACTTGCCAACTAACCTTCTGTAAATTTCAGGATCAGAAAGTGTTGGAGTGTCATCAATGTTTAACTGCAAACCTTTTGATAAAGGAAACACAACAGGAGTACAATTGAGCATATTAGTATCCTTAAGTAAATAAAGGATGTATTTGCGTTGATTAAGTCTGATTCCAGAAGCATCCCTAGAAACTTTAACCCCAAGAAAATATTTTAGATCACCTAAATCCTTGATAGTAAAAGCTTTATGTAAATCAGATTTGATACTCTAAATTGCATCAAAATCATTTCCAGTAAGAAGTAAATCATCCACATAACAAACAATGGCTGTCAAAGAAGTGTCTTGTTGTTTGACAAATAAGGAATAATCTTGAGTAGATTGACTGTAACCCATGTCAATTAAGAATTTAGTCAGCTCAATATTCCATTGCCTGAAGCCTGTCTTAAGCCATAAATGGATCTTTTTAATTAACAAACAAAGCCTGGAGGAACATCATAGCCAGGAGGAGGTGCCATGTAGATATCCTCGTCAATAAAACCATGAAGAAACGCATTGTTTATATCTGATTGTTGAAGGTGCCAATTGTTTGCAGCAGCTAATGCAATTAAACATCTAACAGTTGTAAACTTGGCCACAGGACTAAAAGTATGCTTGAAATCATTTCCCTTAATCTGTTTATCCCCTCTTGCCACTAATCTGGCTTTACACCTTTCCACAGAACCATCAGGGTTAAACTTAGTTTTAAAAACCCATTTTGAACCAATAACATGACCACCAAGAGGTAAAGGTGTCAGATCCCAAGTTTCATTTGCCTCAAGAGCGGCTATCTCTTTTTGCATAGCTTCAACCCATCTAGGGCCCTCTTTGGCTTGCTTATAAGATGAAGGTTCAGAGGTATTTAAAACAGAATTAAGACTTGTCAAATTGTGATGGTCAAGATGAGACAATGATGGTTCAGAAAACACATTAAAAATGTGTGATGTAACAGGAGAAGCAAGAGAAGTAGACTTGCCAGTGGGAAGAACAAAATCATCAAACTTCTTAGGTAACTGAGAAACTCTAGAAGTTCTTCTAAGTGGAATAATATCAGATGTAGTATATGGAATGAATATATCAGAAGAAGTAGATGTAGGAGAGTCTGCAGAAGTATTATCAATGACAGGTGGAAGATCAGAAGAAATAGGTGTTATCATTTCGGAATCAAATTCAGAAACAACTGGATTGACCTGAGGTAGAGTAGGGACAATAGGAGAAGAAACATGAGTTTTGAATGGAAAATAATCTTCCTTAAAAATAACATCTCTACTAAGAAAAACTTGATGAGTTGCAAGATCATATAATTTGTATCCTTTCTGAGCATAAGGATAACCAAGTAAAATGCATCTTCTAGCTCTAGGAGCTAATTTATCTGTTGTTTTGATAGCAGCAAAACATAAACAGCCTATGGTTCTTAGATTCTCATAAGAAGCAGATTTCTTCATTAAAACCTCATAAGGTATTTTCCAGCCTAAAACAGAACTAGGCATCAAATTAATAAGTTAAGTAGCAGCCAAAATACAATCACCCCAGAATTTAGTTGGAAGATTAGCATGAATCCTTATGGCTCTAGCTGTATCTAATAAATGCCTATGTTTTCTCTCTACCCTACCATTCTGTTGAGGATTCCCAACAATACTTTTCTGATGCACTATCCCTCTAGAAGCAAAAAGATTGGCACAATTCTGTTGTACAATTTATGTTCCATTATCAGACCTAACAAACTTAACAGAAGTTTGATAATGATTATCAATATAAACCAAGAAGGCCTGAATAATACTAAAAACTTGATCCTTGGTTATAAGTAAATGAGTCCAAGTGACTCTGGAAAAATCATCCAAGATAGTCATAAAATATCGACCTCCAGTCAAATTTGGAGTCTGATATGGGCCCCACAAATCTATATGTAATAAATGAAATGATGCAGGAGCAATAGACAGTGAATCATTGAATGGTAATTTGTGATGTTTAGCAAGAATACAAGAATCGCAACTGAATTTATCATGAAATTTGTTACAAGAAAACAGATTGGACAAGTGTTTCATTTTTCCTATAGAAGCATGTCATAATCTTGCATGAAACACATCCAAAGCAGGAATAACATTGGAATTCAAACATTGTTGAAAAATGAGATTACAAGATTGAATTTCAGAAGAAAGAAACTTGTAAAGGCCATTTGATCTTGTACCAACAGCCTTGACAGTATTAGTTGAAAGGTCCTGAAATAGACATGAATCTTTATCAAATTTAGCAATTGAATTGTTGTTATCCAACAACTTGCCAACTGATAAAAGATTATGATGAAAATCTGGAACATACAAAATATTGGTAAGTCGAATGTGAGGAAACAAAGATACTGTTCCAGATTGAGAAACCAGTTTACAAGAACCATCTGGTAAAGCAATTTTAATAGGTTCTTGAAGAATTTATAAATCATCAAATAAAGACAAGGAAAAAACCATATGATCACTAGCTCCTGTATCAATTATCCATGATGCAAAATTTGCAGAACAACTAACAGTGGATGCAGAGACAATACCTGCTAAGTTGACAGAATTGGAATCATGTTCAGAAATAGACAATCCTGCATTTTGTTGCATCATCTTCATGATTTTTTTGTAGACATGTGAAACCAGCTGATGATCCATAGATTGAGCAGCGGGAGAAATATGTGAACCAGATGATATATCCAGAGGAGATGCTCCAAGAAGACCAGATTTATCAGCAATATTAGCTGCAAATTTGGTAGAAAAACCAGAATTCTTTCCTTTAAGATTCATATACCATTCTAGAACTCCAGTCAGTTTGAAACATTGATCCACATTATGTCCTTTTTTCTTGCAATGATCACATGTCAAATCAAGCTTTGACCTCTTAAAATCCTTCTTATTCTGAAAAGTCCTTGGAATAGAAAATGAAGGCTTATTGCTATAAAATGCACTAACATTAGGAACCTTAGACATGTTAATAGTCATACTCTGTTGTTTCTCAATCTGTTGTAAGATATGGTATGCCTTCAAAATAGTTGGTAATGGCTCCATGCTCAACAGATTAGTCTTAACATTGTCATAGTTCTTATTAAGACCACAAATCAATTGAATAAGCTTCTTGGTCTCTGCTGCTTCATTAGCTTTCTTCAACAAGTCACAAGTACATTTTGCTAAAGCACCACAATTACAATTAAATTATCCTTCAAGTACTTGTAACTTGTCCCACACAATCTTAAGTTTTCCATAATATTCAGCAATCGACAGATTATTTTGTTCAATCTTAGACAGACTAGTCTGAAGTTCATACAGCAATGGAGCATTTGATTTACCAAAACGCTCAGAAACATCAAGCCAAAGATCACGAGCAGTAGAAGCAAAGATAAAGCTGTCAGATATTACCTGTTCCATAGAAAACGTAAGCCATGACATCACCATATAATCATTTCTAGTCCATTTGTTGAAATCTAATGGCTCCAGATTGAGCTTTAATATTCCAGTATTAAAAATACTGGAATATTGGCATATTCCGGTATTTAAATTAAAAATAGAAATGCTTGGTTACGTTTAGGCGGGAAAGTTTGTTGAAATCTGATGATGTAGAATCAGGCATCGGTAATGTTCCATCAATAAAACCGATTTTATTTTTCACACCAAGCGCCAATTTCACTCCACGACTCCAGTTTATGAAGTTATCACCATTAAGCAACAAATTCCCCAATTGTTGTCTCGGATTATCACCGGAAGAAAGAAAATATGGATCGTTATAGTTGATTGCAGCATTCTGCAAATTAGTGTTTGTATTTTGATTTTCGGTTTCAGTCATATCTGTAAGGCATATTTCATAGCCTATTTGTATATTCGAGGATTTAACTCAACTCAAATAATAATGTAATAAGTAAACAGTGGATCTACCGTCAAAGAGATCTCGCAAAGTAATATTTGTCAAAGGATTCAGAAACAAAGTTCATCTACAGACTTGAGGAATTTATTCACTGGAAGAAGTTCAAGAAATTGATCATGCCTCGGTGATATAAATCAAGATTGTGGATTTAATCAAGTGACAGAGATCTCGTCAGGGTATCAGATAATTACAGGGATTTAGTCTGAAGAAAATCAAGAGTATCAAGGTCAAGGCTTGAAGAAACGTCACGGAAGTTAGTCACTCATGAACCAGACAGTACATCGAGTGTCAACATTGAAGTGGTGGAATTGATTCATAATTGACAGTGATTTTCAGAAGATTTTCAGAAGAATGGTTGCTGCTCAAGATTAATATTAATTCTCTATTAATTAATTAAGTCATATAATTTAATTAAAAAAATAAATCATATCTGCAAAAATTAATTTATTGATTAATTGAATTAATTGATTAATTAATTCAGAATTAATATTAAGGATTTTCAGAATTTAAATTGTATTAAAATCTATTTAAATTCAACAAGACAATCTGATTGTACTAATATGACAATCGGTATGACAATTGATAGTCATACCGAAAGTCATGCTAGTACAAACAATTGTCTTGCCGAAACTCTCTCCAGTTCAAAGGATAGTGTTAGGTCCCAATGTGTTTGTAGAAGGGGGGGTTGAATACAAATAGTACCGAATAATCGAATTAAATGCGGAATAAAAAATGTGAAACAAAATTCAAGTTAAATAAGAATATTATTAAACTTGAAAGGTGTTACAACAACTGTATCGATTACAAGGAATTAATCTCAAATTAATTATCACAAATTTAGAATAAATTCGACATGAACTTTTTCTATTTTTGCAATAATTAGAATCAAATGCTAAACGCGATTTGAGATTAAGTTCTAGGGATTTTAATCCGCTAGATTGTTACACAAGAGCAAGATAAAGATTTCTAGTGGATTGGATTTAACTTTACAATCTAGAAATTTAATCTTGAAGTATGCAGATGAAAATATGAAATATTTCTTCTTGTTTTTCTTTTCTGCTTTGTTCTTGACTTCTGTGTTCTGGATTATTGAGTTGCTGCTTCTCTGCTTCTTTTTAATCAACAACCGAATAGAATTGAATTGGCATGACAATCCTATAGCTGGCAAGACTTTCGGTAGGACAATGGATTGAACTAGCAAGACAATCTGAATGAACTAGCATGACAATCAGAATGAACTAGCAAGACAATCTGAATGAACTAGCATGACAATCAGAATGAACTAGCAAGACAATCCTTCTCCTAGTGTAACTTTCGGTGAGACTATTGAAAATGGCCTAGCATGACAATCGGTATGACAATCCTGATTGTCATGCTAGTTCATTTTCAATTGTCTTGCTGATTTAATGCAGATTTTAATCCAATTTAAATTCTGAAAATTCCTAAAATTAATTCAGAATTAATTAATCAATTAATTCAATTAATAAATAAATTATTCTTCGCAGATATAATTTATTTTCTTAATTAAATTAGATGACTTAATTAATTAATAGAGAATTAATTCTAGTCTTCAACAGCACCCATCCTTCTGCAGATCTTCTGAAAATCACTGAAAATTATGAATCAATTCCACCACTTCAATGTTGACACTCGATGTACTGTCTGGTTCATGAGTGACTAACTTCCGTGACGTTTCTTCATGTCTTGACTTTGACACTTTGATTTTCTTCAGATTAAATCCTTGTAATTAATGATACTCTGACGAGATCTCTGTCACTCCACGATCTTGATTTATATCACTGAGGCATGATCAACTTCTTGAACTTCTTCCAGTGAATTAACTCCTCAAGTCTGTAGATGAACCTTGTTTCTGAATCCTTTGACAGATATTACTTTGCGAGATCTCTCTGACGGTCGATCCACTATTTACTTATTATATTCTTATTTGAGTTGAGTTGAATCCTCGAATATACAAATAGGCCTATGACATATGACTTACAATCTCCCCCTATTTGTTTGTTAGACAATAACACACAAATACCTAGAGGATAACTCAACTAACAAATAAGAAAAAGATATAAACAGAAATGCAAAGTAAATAGTAGAAAAGTTCTGGACTAGATTTAACATTTTCCAGATTCCAAGTAGATGTTCCTCTAGACTGAACATATCTTCAAGTAGTTCCATCTTCATTTGTACAACCACATTTCCTGTTGAGAAGCCCATATCTCTCTTGCTTCTCCCCCTATGAGAATCAACTGATTAAAGAAGATCACCTTCGTTTACCACCTCTCTCGTACAATAGGATCCGCAGATAAAAGCCAATGGTACTCCCCTTTTGAAAATAGCTTCTTCCCTTACTAGAAAATCACCTTGTGTTTACCACCTCTCCCGTACAATAGGATCCGTAGTTATAAACAACAATGGTGTGGTGTAGTGTACATTTTTAGGATCTTTTTCTTCCTCCCTACTATTTCTCCCCCTTAGTTGAGGAATCCTCCAAACTATTACTTAAGCTTTTATCTCCCCCTTAAAGAAGGAATGTATGCTGTCGTCTGAAGGAGTTCTCATATTTCACTTGGTTGGAAAAGAAATAACAAGTAGTTTCTCTTTCTTCCTCACTGTGAGTGTGTGATTCTGTTTAGTGTACCTCACATGTGTTTCACTCTTCTCTCCACTCGTGTTTACACTCATTCTCACAAGTGTATCACTCTTTTCTCCACTCATGTTTACACTCATTCTCACAAGTGTATCACTCTTCTCTCATAGCTCCATAATGAAGCTGTACCTGCAAGGAAAATCACCTTAGCCATCCTTAAGGAGGTCACAGGTGGTGCAATGGGAGTTCACAAATCCCCATCCTTGTTAAACTCGTCAGATGAATCTGAGTCATAATTTACAAGTTGCTAGTTTCCCTTTTAGGGTTCCAGATTTGAATTCTGGGAAGGTAAACAATGATCCAACAAATTTAGCATAAGGATCAAAGTTCCCTTCTAATGTCTGTGAAGACATTTCCTTGTGACTTATCAGGTAATATCTGAATCATTGTCAACAAGTTGCCGATCTGCGCCTATGTCAGATCCACTATCCGCAGATGCATCCAGGGGATTTAAGCCTGGGGAGGTAGACACTGACCACTGACATATGGCTTTTGGATCAGTATCCTCTCCTAACACCTGTAAAGGCAACTGGTCCACTAACGAACCTTGAACAATCAAATCTGACCTTAAAATGGTCGAAACTCTTGTTTCCGTCAACTCATCCTTTGTGTGTGTAACCTCTCCTTGTGCATCAAGAATTGTTTATGTTTGAAGTGGTGACACTACATCGGATACCTTGGCCGACAAGCAAAATTCAATAGACGCACCCTGTTGAGAGAATGAATCTAGTAACTGTTTTTGTGCCTTTTCAGCCATTACATCTTTTTGAGAAGATGTATGGGGGCTAGCAGTTGTCTCGGTTTAAATACTACTCATCTATGTAGGAGACAGAGCTACTGGGTTGACTACAGAACTTTCCTTATGTGGTGCACTAGGCACTATCTCCCTCACGCTCATTCATACTACTTTTAGTGGTAAAAGAGTGTTGGTTGGTTCTGTTTTTGTGTTTGTCTTTACAGTCTGGGATAGACGTTGTGGGTTTTCAACCTCATGACTGTCAATGAAAGAAAGTCATTGGAGACTGAACCTGTATCATAGAACATATGGTAATAGAGAGAAAATGATTTACAATAGTGATTTCAAAAGATTTTACATGAAATAAGAAATCACTAATGTAGAAAGAAGTTTGATTTTGTTTTTCAATATGAATGAGTTTTTGATAAAACATTGATCACTTAGGGTAAAGTCTAAGTAATTCTCATTCATGCAAAAGCTTACAAATATCTGCAACATAATGTTAACAAGATGTCATTGACCGATACTTGTCAAGTACTTTAGATACTAATTATTATGTTGCATAATCAATATACCACTGCACTTATAAAACAATATGATTGTGCTTAGTGATAAGATAGTTATTAATATGACGACTCTACTTATTCATATAAAATTATAACTTCTGTTAGAGTGCCATACCATGTCCTTGACGATTGCTTGAGCAGTATAATAGTTCATACCAACCTGAAGTGAGATTGTGAAGAAGAAATTGCATGGTCCAATAGATCTGCAGCTGCAAAGTCCATGAACTGTGGTGCATTGACTTCCTCTTTTGACTTACCAACCAAGAGTACACTTGTACACATCTTACTAGAGTCCAATTCCAAGTGTAATGTGCAGCAGGTGCTTGATATGTCATAATATTCCCAAGTCTCGTCACTGGTGCTATATGTTGGATACTGCTTCCTGATAATAACCTAGCACAATATACAAAATTACAATGATAACATTCTCAGCTTGCAAACAGCCATATCCCTCAGATAAACCTTTGCTGTTATCTCCAAAGGTAACCATGGGGCCAGCTTTCTCAACCATATTTGATAGCAGGGCTCTATCTCCGGTCATATGCCTTGATGATCCACTGTCAAGAATCCACACTACCGGTTATACTTGTTTAATGCCCTGCACTACAAATGGATTAGACCTTCTTCGGAACCCAAACTTGGTTGGGCCCGGCATACTTGTAGAACTGTCCTTTGTCAGGCAAAACAACATTTTTAATTTTAATTGTCTCAACTTTCTCAATGACTGAACATTTGACCTTGTAAACAGCCTTAACAAATTTCTGTTTAAGCTTAGGCACAAATGTCTCCTTTCTAGCCTTAGAAGGACTAGCAGTCTTAGACCTATCATGCTTCTTGTTATTCACATGCTGACGAGGAGTAGTCTTATCATTAGACACATGTTTACCATTAAAATAAGCATACATCATATTAAAAGCACAAGACATACAATTAGCAACACCACATGCTTTATGAGAGTGATTAACAGCAGGCAATTTATGCATGGTAGACATGGCATTATTGTTATCCAACTCATGTGTGTCTGAGTTAGTCTCAGTTGCTTTCACAACTTTGACTGGAACTTTCAACTCACTTGACTTGGAAACAATCTTCTCATTAGCATGATCTTCAGCACGTATTTCTTCATGAATAACAGAAGAGGTCGCATCAAATGGTTCAGCAATTGATGCTTTATAGAGGGGTTCATCAACACCCTTAAGCACATGTGGTACTTCCCTCCCTTTAGCACAGACATGAGGAGGGGAGTTTATGCCTAATTCTCCAATAGCAGCATTGTAATCATATCCTATTCCAGATGTTTGATTAACAGCTTGCTTACTGTAGAACTCTTTAGCCTTCGAACAAGAATTGAAGTAGGCTCTAACCTTAGTCTCAAGACCGGTGATCTTGTCTTTGAGAATAGTTTCGAGTTTTCTATAACAGTCAACTCTATTCTCTAGAAAAGATACCTGTTCTTTTAATTTGTCTTGATTAATATGCACAAGTCTTAATTCATTGACCTCTTTCTCAAGGTCTGTGATCTTTAAACTTAACAGTTCATTATCACGACGTGCACAATCTAAGTTACCTCTTAGATGATAAACCATTTCAGCATCAGAAAGTTTTACCTCTATTCTTGACGATGAAGCTTTTCCATCAACAGCCATAAGAGCAAGATTTCCTTCATCTTCATCTTCACTGTCAGTATCATCCCAGCTTCTTCCCTTTGCCAGATAAGCCCTTTCAGAGTTCTTTCTTACTTGCTTTGGCTTCCTACATTCTGTGGCAAAGTGTCCCAACTCATTGCAGTTATAGCATCTAATGGTGCTCCGATCAACCATCCCTGTTTTGTATCCACCACTGCTGGTGTTAGAGGATGAAGATCCACCTTTCTGGAATTTGTTGTAGTTGGACTTGTACTTAAGCTTGGGATTCCTCTTGAATCTGACATGGGAGAATCTCTTGACAATTTGGGCCATTGACTCGTCTTCCAATTGCTCCAGCTCTTCCAAGGAATAAAAATCATCACTTGATTGATTTGTAGTAGGAGGATCATATTCTGCTACTAACTCATTTTCCTCACCCTTGGAAAACTGTACCATTCTTTCTAACTGTTGAGATTGTTGTTGTTGTTGACCTTCAGCTACAAGTGCATTAGATGTGCTGACCATTCTATCCTTCCCGTAGACTTCCTTCTGTTGAATCTGCTCCAACTCATAAGTTTTTAACACTCCATAGAGTCTGTCCAAAGAAATCTCACTCAGATCTCTAGCTTCTCTAATGGCAGTGATTCTATGTTCAAGATGAGCTGGCAGTGTTAAAAGGAACTTTTTGTTGACCTCCCTGATTGAATAATACTTTCCATTGATGTTCAGGTTGTTGATCAACGCATTGTACCTCTCAAACACTTCAGTAATTCCTTCTCCTGGATTTGATTTGAAATGTTCATATTCAGAGGTTAGGATTTCCAACTTGTTCTCCCTAACTTCCTCTGTGCCTTCATTAATTACCTCAATAGTTTCCCACATGTGTTTAGAATTTTTACAGTTCATCACATGTCTGTTCATCAAGGGATCAAGGGAATCAATTAATATTAATTGAAGGCTGGCATCCAAGGAGGCTTCTTCCTTCTCAGCAGGAGTAAAATCTTCAGGCTCTTTTGGATAGGTTCTAGCTTCAGTAGTCACCACACCATCTATTATTACCTCCGGTTCAATAACCATCGGAGTTTTTATACCCTTCTTTAACAAGTTTGAATATTTGGGATTTGCAACTTGTAAAAATAATAGCATCTTCTTCTTCCACATGATATAATTCTCTTTATCAAATTGTGGAATTTTAACGGTTCCAACTTTATGTGAAGTCATTATGAATTTTTGAATAAATAAAAATTCAAGGAGTTGAAAAATCACAAAAGTCTAGGATCTTGATTTGTTCGTTAATCAGAAGGCTCTGATACCAATTGTTAGGTCCCAATGTGTTTGTAGAAGGGGGGGTTGAATACAAATAGTACCGAATAATCGAATTAAATGCGGAATAAAAAATGTGAAACAAAATTCAAGTTAAATAAGAATATTATTAAACTTGAAAGGTGTTACAACAACTGTATCGATTACAAGGAATTAATCTCAAATTAATTATCACAAATTTAGAATAAATTCGACATGAACTTTTTCTATTTTTGCAATAATTAGAATCAAATGCTAAACGCGATTTGAGATTAAGTTCTAGGGATTTTAATCCGCTAGATTGTTACACAAGAGCAAGATAAAGATTTCTAGTGGATTGGATTTAACTTTACAATCTAGAAATTTAATCTTGAAGTATGCAGATGAAAATATGAAATATTTCTTCTTGTTTTTCTTTTCTGCTTTGTTCTTGACTTCTGTGTTCTGGATTATTGAGTTGCTGCTTCTCTGCTTCTTTTTAATCAACAACCGAATAGAATTGAATTGGCATGACAATCCTATAGCTGGCAAGACTTTCGGTAGGACAATGGATTGAACTAGCAAGACAATCTGAATGAACTAGCATGACAATCAGAATGAACTAGCAAGACAATCTGAATGAACTAGCATGACAATCAGAATGAACTAGCAAGACAATCCTTCTCCTAGTGTAACTTTCGGTGAGACTATTGAAAATGGCCTAGCATGACAATCGGTATGACAATCCTGATTGTCATGCTAGTTCATTTTCAATTGTCTTGCTGATTTAATGCAGATTTTAATCCAATTTAAATTCTGAAAATTCCTAAAATTAATTCAGAATTAATTAATCAATTAATTCAATTAATAAATAAATTATTCTTCGCAGATATAATTTATTTTCTTAATTAAATTAGATGACTTAATTAATTAATAGAGAATTAATTCTAGTCTTCAACAGCACCCATCCTTCTGCAGATCTTCTGAAAATCACTGAAAATTATGAATCAATTCCACCACTTCAATGTTGACACTCGATGTACTGTCTGGTTCATGAGTGACTAACTTCCGTGACGTTTCTTCATGTCTTGACTTTGACACTTTGATTTTCTTCAGATTAAATCCTTGTAATTAATGATACTCTGACGAGATCTCTGTCACTCCACGATCTTGATTTATATCACTGAGGCATGATCAACTTCTTGAACTTCTTCCAGTGAATTAACTCCTCAAGTCTGTAGATGAACCTTGTTTCTGAATCCTTTGACAGATATTACTTTGCGAGATCTCTCTGACGGTCGATCCACTATTTACTTATTATATTCTTATTTGAGTTGAGTTGAATCCTCGAATATACAAATAGGCATATGACATATGACTTACAGATAGTCTTGCTAGCTATTGGGATTGTCTTGCTAGTTCAAAAGGATAGTCTCACCGAATGTCCTACCAGCTAAAAGGATTGTCATGCCAGCTCTATTCAAGTCTGTTGATTTGTTAAAAAGGAAAGCAGCAGAACAGAAGTAAAAACAACACAACACAACAGAACCCGAGAAAAAGAAGAAAAAGAAGCAGAACAAATTTTTCATCTTCTCTGCTAATTTCAAGACATAATTTCTAGTTTGTAAAGTTAAATCCAAACCACTAGAAATCTTTATCTTGTTCTTGTGTAACTATCTAGCGGATCAAAATCCCTAGAACTTAATCTCAAATTACGTTTAGCATTTGAATCTTTTTATTGCAAAAATATAAAAAGTTCATGTCGAATTTATTCTAGATTTGTGATAATTAATTTGAGATTAATTCCTTGTAATCGATACAGTTGTTGTAACACCTTTCAAGTTTAATAATATTCTTATTTAACTTGAATTTTGTTTCAATTTTTATTCCGCATTTTATTCGATTATTCGGTACTGTTTGTATTCAACCCCCCCTTTTACAAACACATTGGGACCTAACAATTGGTATCAGAGCCTTCTGATTAACGAACAAATCAAGATCCTAGACTTTTGTGATTTTTCAACTCCTTGAATTTTTATTTATTCAAAAATTCATAATGACTTCACAAAAAGTTGGAACCGTTAAAATTCCACTATTTGATAAAGAAAATTATGTCATGTGGAAGAAGAAGATGCTCTTGTTTTTACATGTTGCAAATCCCAAATATCTGAAATTGTTAAAGAAGGGTCCAACAACTCCAATGGTTATTGAACCAGAGGTGATAGTAGATGATGTTGTGATTACCAAAGCGAGAACCTATCCAAAAGAGCCTGAGGATTTTTCTCCTGCTGAAAAAGAAGAAGCC
The DNA here is from genome assembly GCF_009905375.1 of Apium graveolens. Taxonomy (NCBI): domain Eukaryota; kingdom Viridiplantae; phylum Streptophyta; class Magnoliopsida; order Apiales; family Apiaceae; genus Apium; species Apium graveolens. The sequence continues at coordinate 52,269,393 of NC_133649.1, forward strand.
TCCTTGGATGCCAGCCTTCAATTAATATTAATTGATTCCCTTGATCCCTTGATGAACAGACATGTGATGAACTGTAAAAATTCCAAACACATGTGGGAAACTATTGAGGTAATTAATGAAGGCACAGAGGAAGTTAGGGAGAACAAGTTAGAGATCTCAACCTCTGAGTATGAATACTTTAAATCCAATCCAGGAGAAGGAATTACTGAAGTGTTTGAGAGGTACAATGTGTTGATCAACAACCTGAACATAAATGGAAAATATTATTCAATCAGGGAGGTCAACAAAAAGTTCCTTTTAACACTGCTAACTCATCTTGAACATAGAATCACTGCCATTAGAGAAGCTAGAGATCTGAGTGAGATTTCTTTGGATAGACTCTATGGTGTGTTAAAAACCTATGAGTTGGAGCAGATTCAGCAAAAGGAAGTCTACGGGAATGATAGAATGGTTAGCACATCTACTGCTCTTGTAGCTGAAGGTCAACAACAACAACAATCTCAACAGTTAGAGAGAATGGTACAGTTTTCCAAGGCTGAGGAAAATGTGTTAGTAGCAGAATATGATCCTCCTACTACAAATCAATCCAGTGATGATTTTTATTCCTTGGAAGAGCTGGAGCAATTGGAAGATGAGTCAATGGCCCAAATTGTCAAGATATTCTCCAATGTCAGATTCAAGAGAAATCCCAAGTTCAAGTACAAGTCCAACTACAACAGATTCCAGACAGGTGGATCTTCATCCTCTAACACCAGTAGTGGTGGATACAAAACAGGGATGGTTGATCGGAGCACCATTAGATGCTATAACTGCAATGAGTTGGAACACTTTGCCACAGAATGCAGGAAGCCAAAGCAAGTAAGGAAGAACTCTTATGATTCAAATCAGAAGAGTAACTCTGAAAGGGCTTACCTGGAAAAGGGAAGAAGCTGGGATGATACTGATAGTGAAGATGAAGAAGAAGGGAATCTTGCTCTTATGGCTATTGATGGAAAAGCTTCATCGTCAAGAAAAGAGGTAAAATATACTGATGCTGAATTAGTTTATCATCTAGGAGGTAACTTAGATTGTGTTCGTCGTGATAATGAACTGTTAAGTTTACAGATCAAAGACCTTGAGAAAGAGGTCAATGAATTAAGACTTGTGCACATTAATCAAGACAAGTTAAAAGAACAAGTATCTTTTCTAGATAATAGAGTTGAATGTTATAGAAAACTCGAAACTATTCTCAAAGACAAGATCACCGGTCTTGAGACTAAGGTTAGAGCCCACTTCAATTCTTGTTCGAAGGCTAAAGAGTTCTACAGTAAGCAAGCTGTTAATCAAAAATCTGGAATAGGTTATGATTATAATGTTGTTATTGGAGAATTAGGCATAAACTCCCCTCCTCATGTCTGTGCTAAAGGGAGGGAAGTACCACATGTGCTTAAGGGTGTTGATGAACCCCTCTATAAAGTATCAATTGCTGAACCATTTGATGCGACCTCTTCTGTTATTCAAGAAGAAATACGTGCTGAAGATCGTGCTAATGAGAAGGTTGTTTCCAAGCCAAGTGTGTCGAAAGTTCCAGTCAAAGTTGTGAAAGCAACTGAGACTAACTCAGACACACATGAGTTGGATAACAAAAATGCCATGTCTACCATGCATAAATTGCCTGCTGTTAATATCTCTCATAAAGCATGTGGTGTTTCTAATTGTATGTCTTGTGCTTTTAATATGATGTATGCTTATTTTAATAATAAGCATGTTTCTAATGATAAGACTACTCCACGTCAGCATGTGAATAACAAGAAGCATGATAAATCTAAGACTGCTAGTCCTTCTAAGGCTAGAAAGGAGACATTTGTGCCTAAGCTTAAACAAAAATTTGTTAAGGCTGTTTACAAGGTCAAATGTTCAGTCATTGAGAAAGTTGAGACCATTAAAGTTAAAAATGTTGTTTTGCCTGACAAAGGACAATTCTACAAGTATGTCGGGCCCAACCATGTTTGGGTTCCGAAGAAGGTCTAATCCATTTGTAGTGCAGGGCATTAAACAGGTGTAACCGGTAGTGTGGATTCTTGACAGTGGATCATCAAGACATATGACCGGAGATAGAACCCTGCTATCAAATGTGGTTGAGAAAGTTGGCCCCCTGGTTACCTTTGGAGATAACAACAAAGGTTTATCTGAGGGATATGGCTGTTTGCAAGCTGGGAATGTTATCATTGTAAATTTGTATATTGTGCTAGGTTATTATCAGGAAGCAGTATCTAACATATAGCACCAGTGACGAGACTTGAGAATATTACGACATATCAGGCACCTGATGCACATTACACTTGGAATTGGACTCTAGTAAGATGTGTACAAGTGTACTCCTGGTTGGTGAGTCAAAAGAGGAAGTCAATGCACCACAGTTCATGGACTTTGCAGCTGCAGATCTATTGGACTATGCAATCTCTTCTTCACAATCTCACTTCAGGTTGGTATGAACTAGTGTGCTACTCAAGCAATCGTCAAGAACATGTTATGACACTCTACCTGAAGTTACAGTTTAATATGAACTAGTAGAGTCGTCATATTAATAACTCTCTTATCACTAGGCACAAACATATTGTTTTATATGTGCAAACAGTTTTAGGAGTAAATCAAACTTCTTTCTACATTAGTGATTTCTTATTTCATGTAAAATCTTTTGAATCACTATTGTACATCATTACTCTCAAAAGATTAAATGTATAATTTTCATTCATTATATATCTTAAGTACATTTTATCTCTCTATTGTCATATGTTCTGTGATACAGGTTCAGTCTCCAATGACTTTCTTTCATTGACAGTCATGAGGTTGAAAACCCACAACATCTATCCCAGACTGTAAAGACAAACACAGAAACAGAACCAACCAACACTCTTTTACCACTAAAATGAAGTATGAGTGAGCGTGAGGGAGATAGTGCCTTAGTGCACCACATAAGGAAGGTTCTGAAGTCAACCCAGCAGCTCTGTCTCCTACATAGATGAGTAGTATTTAAACCGAGACAACTGCTAGCCCTCATACATCTTCTCAAAAAGATGTAATGGCTGAAAAGGCTCAAAAACAGTTACTAGATTCATTCTCTCAAAAGGGTGTGTCTATTAAAATTTGCCTGTCGGCCAGGGTATCCGATGTAGTGTCACCACTTCAAATATAAACAATTCTTGATGCACATGGAAAGGTTACACACACAAAGGATGAGTTGACGGAAACAAGAGTTTCGACCATTTTAAGGTCAGATTCGATTGTTCAAGGTTCGTTAATGGACCAATTGCCTTTACAGGTGTTAGGAGAGTATACTGATCCAAAAGCCATATGTCAGTGGTCAGTGTCTACCTCCCCAGGCTTAAATCCGCTGGATGCATCTGCGGATAGTGGATCTGACATAGGTGCAGATCGGCAACTTGTTGACAATGATTCAGATATTACCTAATGAGTCACAGGAAATGTCTTCACAGACATTAGAAGGGAACTTTGATCTTTATGCTAAACTCGTTGGATCATTGTTTACCTTCCCAGAATTCAAATATGGAACCCTAAAAGGGAAACTAGCAACTTGTAGATTATGACTCAGATTCATCTGACGAGTTTAACAAGGATGGGGATTTGCGAACTCCCATTGCACCACATATGACCTCCTTAAGGATGGCTAAGGTGATTTTCCTTGCAGGTACAGCTGAATGTTGGAGCTATGAGAGGAGTGATACACTTGTGAGAATGAGTGTAAACACGAGTGGAGAGAAGAGTGAAACACATGTGAGGTACACTAAATAGAATCACACACTCACAGTGAGGAAGAAAGAGAAACTACTTGTTATTTCTTTTCCAACCAAGTGAAATATGAGAAACTCCTTCAGACGATGG